>NW_012107119.1:231278-267452 GCF_000951045.1 Mandrillus leucophaeus | reverse complement strand
ATGGAATACTATGCAGCCATAAAAAAGGATGAGTTTGTGTCCTTTGTAGGGACATGGATGCAGCTGGAAACCATCATTCTCAGGAAACTATCGCAAGAACAGAAAACCAAATACCACATGTTCTTACTCATAGGTGGAAACTGAACAATGAGATCACTTGGACTCGGAAAGGGGAACATCACACACCAGGGTCTATTATGGGGAGGGTGGGGGGAGGGATTGCATTCGGCGTTATACCTGATGTAAATGAAGAGTTGATGGGTGCTGACGAGTTGGTGGGTGCAGCACACCAACATGGCACATGTATACATATGTAACAAACCTTTATGTTATGCACATGTACCCTAGAACTTAAAGTATAATAATGAAAAAAAAAGAAAGAAAATGAGTGACTCTACACCACAGGATCATTTCAAATATTGAAGAAATAAGATTGAAGAAAAAAAGTTGTTTGGAAAGAACATTTTAAAAAACTGAGGAATAAATAATTTTGAAAATTTTGCTTCAAAAAAATAAAAATAAAAGGTATTATATCAAACTATTTAAAAAATTTTTTAAAAATGAAACAGCTGCCTATGGACTGGGAAAAAGTATTTGCAAACCATATATCTGATAAGGGGTTAATAATCAAAACTCATAAAAAACTCATACAACTAAATAGGGGGGGAAACAAATAACCTGATTGTAAACTGGGCAAAAGAGGTGAATAGCCATTTCTCTAAAGGAGAAATAAGAATTGCCAATAGGTGTATGAAAAGATGCTCAATATCATTAATTATCAGGGAACTGCAAATGAAAACCACTGTGAGATACCACCTCACACCTGTTAGGATGGCTATTATCAAAAAGTTAAAAGATAACAAATGTTTGCAAGGGTGTGGAGAAAAGAAAATTTTTGTACACTGTTGGGGGATTGCAGATTGGTGCAGCCATTATGGAAAAGAGTACAGAGGTTTCTAAATAAATTAAAAATATAACTACCACATGAGCCCACAATCCCTCTTCTGGGCATATGATACACCTCAAAGAAATAAAATTGCCACCTCATAAAGATGTCTACACTCCCGTGTTTAGTGCAGCATTAGAATAGCCAAGCTACGGAAACAACCTAAGTCTCTGTGAACAGTCAAATGGATAAAGAAACTGTGGTACACATATACAGTGGAATATTATTCTACCCTAAAATGGAATAAGATCTTGCCATTTATCACACATGGATGAACCTGGAGGACATTATACAAAGTGAAGTAAGCCAGACACAAAAAGAAAACTATGGCATGACCCTGATCTCACTTACATGTAGAATAAAAAAAATAAGTTAAATATATAGAGATAGGGAACAAAACAGTGGTTAACAGAGACGGGGTGGGGAGGACATGGGGAGACATAGATCCAAAGGCACAAAATGGCAGATATGTGGGGCAAACAAATTTAGAGATCTCATGTACAACATGAGGACTACAGGTAACAAAATTGTACTGGGTATGAGATTCATGCTAAGACTGTAGATTTTAGCTGCTCTTGTCAAAAAAGCAAAAGAAAATGGGTAACTCTGAAATGATGGATGTGTTAATTTGCTTCACTATAAGAACTTCTTTATTTTGTATATATATAACCAGAATAACATCATGTTATATGTCTTACACATGCACAATACAATTTTTTAAGTATCTATTTTTAATTGGTATTCCATTACATAGACGTAACGTAATTTATTTGGTGGACATTTAAGTTATATCAAAGCTTTTCCTGTTACACACAATGCTGAACTAAGTAATCTGTGTGTGTTCCCGCATGTTCTCACTCATAGGTGGGAATTGAACAATGAGAACACTTGGACACAGGAAGGGGAACATCACACACAGGGGCCTGTGGTGGGGTGGGGGCAAGGGGGAGGGATAGCATTAGGAGATATACCTAATGTAAATGACGAGTTAATGGGTGAAGCACACCAACATGGCACATGTATACATATGTAACAAACCTGCACGTTGTGCACATGTACCCTAGAACGTAAAGTATAATAATAAAAAAAAATCTGTGTGTGTTCAAGCCCTGTGAGCGTGTGTGTAAAAGAAAAATTCCTAGAAGGGTAATTTATAGGTCAAAATGCTATACAGTCGTAACTTTGATAGATATTGGTAAATTGCCCTCCATCTACACTGTACTGATTCACACTCCCTTGGAAAACATATGAGAGCCTATTTCTCCATACCCTTCCTTTATGTGTATAACTGAATTAAGAAAGTACCATATTAAATATAAACAAAAACTAGCCAAGTGCAGTGGCTCACTCCTATAATCCCAATGCTTTTGGAGGCCAAAGCAGGAGAATTGCTTGAGGCCAAGAGTTCAAGACTAGCCTGAGCAATATAGTTAGACTCCATCTCTAAAAAAAATTTTTTTAATGAGCCAGGAGTTGTGGTGTGCACCTTTAGACCTAGCTACTCAGGAGGCTGAGGCAGGAGGATTGCTTGTGCCCAGAAGTTCGAGGCTGCAGTGAGCTCTGATCATACCACTGCACTCCAGCATGGACAACAGAATGAGACTCTGTCTCTATATAATAAGAATAATATAATAATGATATAAATTTAAATATAACTTTAAGTGTTTTAAAATTAAAATATAAATTTAAAGTGTTGGGATAAAATTTAAAGTGTTGGGATAAAAAATATATAGTATTCTAATACTTTCTTTCCATGCCCTATTAAGTCATCTTGTGTCATCTTGGTTATGTCTCACCTTGCTTTGGAAGCCAATGGTTTACTAAACTGAAGAGTTTTCTGGAATCAGGGATCAGGCCTGAACAGTAGTTGTTCAAGTAACACTTATGAAATGAACAAAGTAATGGCAAAAAAAGAAAGAAACCAGGTAGCCATAAATGCAAATATATAGTACGCCTCTTTGTAATGTACATATTTTATTACCAATATGTGTAAGAGTTGTGTCCATATGTATAGTTTATATTAGTAAAGTGATATGTGTGTGACTAAAACACACACACACACATGCAGGACCTAATGCACAAATTCTTTTACTGAGTATATAATCAAAACATTTTAGACATCTCTTTGCCCACATCAATAAATTTCTATCAATCTTGCTTCCTGGGAGTCAAAATCTGTGATGTGCCTCTTTAGATTAAATAGATTTTTATAAAACCTCTCCACCTATTCTGCCAAAAACTACTCCCATCTTCAGCATATTCCACTGAAATACACATCACTTTGCCATCCACACTTGACATATGTCCAGTTCATTTTTGATCAGCAAAGATTTCTTAAGCTTCTACTATGTATGCTACCTTGGGGATTCATCTGCATAATAAAAACCTTGGTGTTCATAACCCCTTATCTTAACCCAGACACTAATAATTCCAGGTTTTTAGATAAACTCTTTCAACCAACTGCCAATCAATAAATACCACTCCCTGGAGTTGTCCCGCCTTTCTGGGCCAAACCAGGGTACGTTTTGCATGTACTGATTGATGTATTATGTCTCCCTAAAACATATAAAACCGAACTGTAGCCTAACCACTTTGGGCACGCATTCTCAGGACCTCCTGTGTCACAGGCCTGCCCTTAACCTTGGCAAAATAAACTCCTAAGTTGATTGAGACCTGTCTCAAATACTTTTTGGTTTACAGCTTCAATGCTGGTAAACTGACCATATTCAGTACCTCCCTATCGTTTTTCTATCTTGACATTTGATTACATGATTATTACATGTAAAGTGATTATGCTTGAATTTTCGTCAATTATAAAATATATGGCCATTCTCCCATCTGCTTTTCTTTTTCTCTTCCATCTCTATTCACTTTGTCACATAAAAGGATTGATCCTGCAAAAAGATGTACATGGCTAATATTGTGAGATATTAATTTACATATTTAGCCCTCCCAGTATTTCTCCTTTGCTCTTTCCTATGCTGCATGCCTCAGGGGAGGTATGTGGTAAGGTGCAAAGTAAAGAACTAACTTTCTAGCCCTGTTTACCAAACTATATGCCTCAGAGCAAAGATAGCATTTTTCTGTTTGTATGTTTGTTTGTTTTTTAAGAAGAAGCAGCAGAATGTCTGAAAAGAGGAGGATGGAGCAAAGCATCCCTTCAAGCTGAGAGGAGCAGAAAGAAACTCGTGGATCCTGAAGCAATGGGAACCAGGGCACTGGAGTGAGGCCACAGCCAGTTGGGTTTCCTGTGCATCATAGAGTGAAGACATACAAATACAGAAAATTGACATCACAGTGAAAATTGCCAACTTGACTACCAGAATGGTCCTTCTGGTCACTGCACAACACCCTCCACCATCTCCATGAAACCCTGATGAGGGAGGATAGACCCAAGTTACTGATGTAAAATCCTCCCACAGCCTGGAGGCTGACAGCTCAGAAACAAAATTAAATTTATATATAAAAAAAGATACAGTTTGGTTTTGAGCTCCTGAATGTTGTATCCTAAAAGATATACCCCCTACAATAGAAATAACTGAGTTGCTCTGGACACAGAAAGTCAAGATTGTGTCTTGGTGCTATTATTTTCCTCCATGGCATAAGAGACAATGTGGATAGTCCTGATGTGGAATTAAGCAATGAACAATGATGCTTGCATTTTCCATATCAGGCAATCGAAAATCATTCCCTTCTCACTTTACCCATGACCTGCATCGGATAAGATGCTTTTGTTATAGCTTTGCATATGAATCAGACTTGCTGACAATAATGTTGATAATTTGGCTAGCTACTCTTAAATTTGCCATTTTCCTCATTGGAGCACCTATTCACCAAAGGCCATTAGCTTAATAATTAGTGGCCGGTTCTCCACCCTGATGTGGCCATTCATTTATCTTTTAGAATAGTTTAAATGTTTTGAGATAAATGGTTTTCTTTTCCTTTTCTGACATCTGATCTTTATCTTTCTTGCAGAGAATTGCCTTTCCAAAAAGACAAATCACCCGAACATCTGTCAGAAGAATAGCACTTTTTGGTTGTTATTGTTTTGCTTTCTTTTATTTTGGACATCAGGTGCTTGCAGACAGTTGGGTTACTTGTACTCCTGAATTCAGGGCATGCTATCATGCCCCTCTCATTTTATATTCTTCCCTTTATCACTGACTACCACTTCCACTCCCTCTTTCCCCCAAAGGCTCTAAATGGATTCAATATAAGTCTTCGAATATGCATGCATCCTAAATCTGTGTGTGTTTAATTCAACTCAGTGATACAGTGCTTTAGATCGCATTCTGTTTCTTACTGTTTCAGTCAACATTGTTTTCTATCTATCCATGGTGCAATATGCACAGTTAGGAAAACAGAAACCAAACTAGGCATTTCAGCAGAGAGAATTTAATACAGAAAATTGGTTATACAGATGTTAGAGGCCTGAAAGCAAAGCAAAAAGAGGACATAGGAAACCAGAAATAATAATGACAGTAAGCAGATAATACCCATACAGCTGGGGAAGCAGAGGGAAAACTAGAAATTAGCAAATCCTAGAAGCTCAGAGAAGATGCACGGAGCTTGGATTCAGACCTCTTGGGGTATAGAGTCTCAAACGTAGAGCAAGACTCCAGGAGCCTGAGAAGAGAACAGCTGCTGGGAGCACGAGTGTTAAGCAGAGATTCTGGACACTTAACAGTGCTGAGGTGACAGAGGGGTTCAGGCACAGCCAGAGGGACTTTGATGAACATCCTGACCCTTTAGTTGAGATCCTTTTGTAAAAGACCATGTCCTAGAAGTGGGGCAAAACTGAAAAAAACCCACCCTAAAGCCTAAAATGAAGCCTCAACAGAATCAAAGCAATGTGCTGGTGATTTAACTGCTGCCAAAACAAAACTCAACACTTCTGAGAGGATCATAGCATAATCCAAAGCTTCTACAGTCTATATCAATAATATTTGCAGTACAATTTTTAAAAACTTCTAGACATGCAAAGAAGAAAAACATGTCTGATAAGAGATAAAGCAATCACTGAAGCAGACCCAGGAACAATCCATATATCAGGTATTAAAATAACTGTGATTAATAGCTTTTAAATAAATTAGACTCCTAATTCCAGCTCTGACATGTGAAGAGAGTAAAAGATGTCATTCCTGTTCTTACAATAACAGAAAAAAAAGCTGAAAAAATAGAAAATTAATGACTTTTCTTGGACCCATTAGACAATTGAGGCGACAGGGAAAACCACCATCCTGAAATCTAAAGAGACATTTGAATACAAACACACACACACACAACTAAGGTTATGCTTACCTGGAGCAGAAGCCACTGGAGCTGTAAACAGGTAGTAACACACAAGTAGTAATTTTGACAAACTGTTGAGAGCTGAGTGTAGATTAGCATAAGAGTGAAAAATTCCTGGGGGCTACAGTCTGAGATATAACCTTTTGTAGATTTTACCTCCTCAAACCCAACCAAGTTCTTATGGTCCACAGTCAAGAAAGATCCCCTTGTGGCTCTAGCAGGAGAAGGGGAATTATAACCATTTATAACCATACGCCCAATCCTTGTCTAGCATTTCTGTCTCACCTACTTGGGGGAGGAGAGTAATGGCTAAGTAATACTCCTGAAGGACATTGTCCAGGAACACAGGCCCACTATAAAAATGAAATTCAGTTATAATATTATTGATAACTTCCGCTCCCCTACACCATACCACCACATCAACAGCCTCCAGTATAATAACAATGAATTATATCTGAAAGAGCTGCAAGGTGCAGATTCTATTTAAGAAGGCATTGTGGCCGGGTGTGGTGGCTCACACCTGTAATCCCAGCACTTTGGGAGGCCGAGGCAGTCACATCACTTTAGCCCAGGAGTTCAAGACCAGCCTGGGCAACATAACGAAACCCCATCTCCATTAAATGTACAAAAATTAGCCAAGCATGGTGGCACATGCCTGTAGTCCCAGCTAGTGGGGAGGCTGAGGTGGTAAGATCTCTTGAACCTAGGAGGTTGAGGCTGCAGTGATCTGAGATTGCACCACTGCACTCCAGCCTTGGCAACAGAGTGAGATGTTGTCAAAAAAAAAAAAAAAAGAGGGAGTTCTTAGAGAAGGCCAAAGACAACAGAGGAGAAATCATGGACACTGGAGTAATTTGAAGCCTCTGGCATGTACAGCTACAGAAGCATTAAATACACTCCAACTGTTAGCCAGATTAACATAAAACTTCACAATAAAGAACTATTTAACCTCAATTCCTATTATCCAACCTAACATAGCTAACTTTAAACAAAAACTTACAAGACATGTTGAAAGAAAGAAAAAAAAAACACAGTCTGAAAAGACAAAACAAGCATCAGAACCAGACACAGATACGGCACAGACTTTGGAATTATCATATAGGGAATTTTAAATAACTATGATTAATGTGTCAAGGGCTCTAATGAAAAAAGTAGACAACATGAAAAGCAGATGTAAGCAGAGATATAATTTAATGTAAGTAGAGGGAGAGAAACTCTAAGAAAGAATCAAAAAAGAAATGCTAGCAAAAAAAAAAAAAAAAAACACTGTAACAGAAATGAAGAATGATCTTGATGGGCTCACTAGTACACTGGAGATGAATAAGGAAGAACCAGTGAGTTTGAAGACAGGTCAACAAAAACTTCCCAAACTGAAATGCAAAGAAAAAAAAAAAAAAAAAAAGAATAGAACATCGAAAAACATGGGATAATTGCAAAAGGTGAAATACATGCATAATTGAATTACAGAAGAAAAAAGAGAGAATGGAGCAGAAGAAATATTTGAAATAATCGTAGTCAAGAACTTTCCAAAATGAATGACAGACACCAAACCACAGATCCAGGAAGTTCAGAGAACATCAAGCAGTACCCAAAAAGTCTACACCTAGGCATCGCATACTCAAACTGCCAAAAACCAAACCAAAAGAGCCAGGGAAGACAAATAAATTTTTAATGGGTAGAACGAATAAAAACATGGAGTATTTTGAAACATAATTTAAATCTATAAAAAATCAAATTATAAACTGCAAAATATGAAATCTGAAATTTAAAATCCTTTCGAAGGAGCTTAACAGCTGACTAAACTCAGCAGAAGACAGCATGGGTAAAATTCAAGCAGATCAATAGACAGTATTGAAACAAGAGCAGAGATGACAAATAACAAAAATAGAACAGAGCAGAAGAGAACTGTGAGACACAATCAGAAGATCTCCAAAGGGTAGGAGAGAATTTGATAAAGCCAGTACTTAAAGAAATCCTGGCTGAGAACAATCCAAAACTGATTAACTACATCAATCTAGAGAGTCAAGAAGTTCGAAGAACCCTAAGCAGAAAAAATAAAAACAGACCTACACCTATACACATTATAATCAAAGTGGAGAAAAACAAAGTTGTAGAGGAAATCTTAAAAGTAGGTTGGGCAGGGTGGCTCACGTCTATAATCCCAGCACTTTGGGAGGCTGAGGCAGGTGGATCACCTGAGGTCAGGAGTTCAAGAGCAGCCTGGCCAACATGGCAAAACCCTGTCTCTACTAAAAACACAAAAATTAGCTAGGCATGGTGGTGTGCTCCTGTAATCCCAGCTATACTGGAGGCTGAGACAGGAAAATTGCTTGAATCTGGGAGACAAGGGTTACAGTGAGCCGAGATCGTGCCATTACACTCCAGCCTGGGTCATAGAGCAAGAGTCTGCTAAAAATTACATGTTATTTTCAGTGGGAAAATGTAAATTACAGTTAACTTCTCAACAGAAACAATGGAAGCCAGAAGACAATGAAGAGATACCTTAATGTGTAGAAAGAAACAGTCAACCTATACAGTGAAAACATCTTTCAAAAATCAAGGCAGTCTCCACTCCTGTAATCCCAGCACTTTGGGAGGTAAAGGCTGGTGGATGGCTTGAGCCCAAGAGTTTGAATGCAGCCTGGCCAACGTGGTGAAACCTCATTTCTACAAAAAATACAAAAATTAGCCGGGCATGGCAGCACACACCTGTAGTCACAGCTACTCAGAGGAGGAGGAAAGAAGAGGAAGAAGAAAGCGGCAAAGTAAATAAGTTGTCAGACATTCTCAGACAGACAAAGGCTTAAAGAGCTCTTCAGCAGTGTGCTTAGTCTACGAGGAATACTAAATTCTTCAGGCTAAAAGATCATGTTAGATTGAAGCATGGAAATGCAAGAGGGAGTACATGCCAGAAAAGGAAAGTATGTGAGTAAATTTAAGATTATTGATCATTTAGAGAAACAATAATAGCAATGTCATGTGAGCTGTATAACAGAAGTCAAATCAATGAAAACCATAGCAAACAAGATGAGGTTGAGGGCAAATGGAATTAAACTTTTGCAAATTTTCTGCATTGTTCAGGATGCAGGAAAAGCACTAATTACTAATGCAAACAAACTGTAATAAAGATATGTTTTGTAATTTATTTTGCAGCCCTAACAAAATGACACTGAAAGATATAATAAAAAGGTTAATGGAGGAGACAAATTGAATAACACAATCTAGATTAATACAAAGGGCAGCAAAATAGGCATGAAGGAATACAGAAGAGATGAGCTAGAAAACTAAGAGCAAGATAATAGACCTAAAAGTATCACTTTGACTTTTGAGTGGAATACAGGCTGTAGATGGCAAAAAAGGAAGCAAGGAGACTAGTTAGGAGACTTTAAAAATAACACAGAGAATAGATAATGGGAAGTTGGATCAGGTTGGCATTGTCAGAGGTTGTGTAAAATGGCCAGATTCTGAGTGTATTTTGAAGGTAGAACTAATAGGACATGCTATAAATTGGATGAGGGATATGAGAAAAAGAGAGGTGTTGAGGATGACTCCAAAATTTTCTACTTGAATAACTAAAAAAGATAGAATGTGAATCTAAAAGAAATTTAACGGAATGATCAAGAATAGAATCTATCCATGAGTGTGAACCAAATGGTGCTATTATGCTGTGGGCCATTATTTTGAAGGAAATCAAAGCTTTGTTAAACACAAAAACATATCAAAGATATTTGAAATTGATAGAATTTGTTTAACATTTTATAATATTAATAAATAAACCAAACCACAAAAAATAAAAATAAAAAAAGGAATTTCCGGCTTTCCCTATTCCCAAGACTCAACAAGAGCTGACTTGCTCAATCCAATGGCAAATACTCAACTCAATGCAACGGATTTATTAAGCACCTACAGTCGTGTTTCCAGAGTTACTTGCCTCACTGACATTAACTGCAAAGGTAAAACATCCAACCAGTTGTTCTTTTGGTGGACATTTAAGTGCCTGTTAGGTACCAAGCACTAATCATAGGCATTTGAAACCCAAAATGAATAGAAAAACACAGTTCCTGCTTTCTAGGTACTCCTGGATAAACTCCATATAAACTGGCCTGCAGCCAGGAGCAGTGGCTCACACTTGTAATTCCAGTATTGTGGAAGGCCGAGGTGGTACGATCTTGACTCACCACGACCTCCACCTCCTGGTCCTCAGCCTCCCGAGTAGCTGGGATTACAGGCGTATGCCACCATGCCTGGCTAAATTTTTTTGTAATTTTAGTAGAGATGGGGTTTCACCATGTTAACCAGACTGGTCTCGAACTTCTGACCTCAAGTGATCCACCCACCTCAGCCTCCCAAAGTGCTGGAATTACAGGCGTGAGCCACCACAACCGGCCAGTCTTAACATTTCAGAAGAAATCAAAAACAGGTTGGTCAGGCGTTGGAGCATAGAAAAAAAGGTTGCAGAAGCATCAATAGGGACCATGCAAGCTTTCTCAGTGACGGAGGAGCCTTAGCAATGACTTCAAATATTGCAATCCCATAAGAAGACCTGCACCGTCGTAGCTAGAGACCATTAACTTCCCTAAAACCATTAACTCTTCACATCAGCCAACCCCCATGCTCTGGTTCCATACTCACAAAGCAACCTCTGACAATTATTTGGCTTCTCGTGGGGGTCTGTGTCCAGGGATGGAGTGCTCGAGAACAAAACAAACATTAAAAATTCTCATTTCCCATGGCAAAATGAAACAAAAATGGTAATATTATACGTAAGTACTGGCCAGGTGCAGTGGCTCACATCTGTAATCCCAGCACTTTGGGAGGCTGAGGTGGGTGGATCACATTAGGTCAGGAGTTTGAGACCAGCCTGATCAACATGGTGAAACCCCGTCTCTACTAAAAATACAAAAATTAGTGGGGCATGATGGTGGGCACCTGTAATCCCAGCTACTCAAGAGGCTGAGGCAGGAGAACTACTTGGACCCAGGAGGCAGAGATTGCAGTGAGCTGAGAACATACCACTGCACTGTAGTCCGGAAGAGAGAGCAAACTCCATCTCAAATAACTAAATAAATAAACAGGCCTGCTCATGTCACAAGGGGGAAGACAAGAGGGAATATTTAACTTTCCAAAGAGAGGAAAGGAAAATCAGGATAGCAGAGTGGACAAGAGCACAGCTTTGATGCCCAGACAAACCTGGACCATTTTTCTCACATGTCACATGGTAATAATATCTATCTCACAGGGCTGTTATACAATTTAAAGCTACATATACTTACACATTTACAGACATATAATTGTATCACAGCACCTGGCATGGGTATACATTAAATCAACTATCATTATTGTTACGGTGTGTGAGTTATCTGTTTATTGGCTCTCAGCTCCAAATCAACTCTTCTTCACTCTGCTTTGTGAGACTCTGCAAACGTTTCTCTTTTCTCAGCTGGAAGAATTTTAAGCTTCACCAAAAGACAGCACTGGAGTGACCTTAAAAGGCAAAGTTAACAGGAAGACACCTGAGTTTCAAGTTCTCATCTTCTAATGTTTTTATTATTACTCTTATTATTATTATTATTATTATTATTATTAATTATTCAGCATGGGAGCCCGGTGGCCTCATGGTAGAGTTCCAGTTCTGCCCTCAGGCCACTCCCTCCACCAGCAGCCACATCCACCCACACCCTCCAGCAATGGCAGGCCACATCTACAGACCAGTCCTGCTCGGCTCACACCCTCCAACAACAGCGGACCACTTCTAGAGACCAGTGCCACCTGCACCCTGGCAAGTTTCTTCTCCATCTGAAGACTTGGAAGCCATGCTGTCTTCCAAGAAGTTTGCATCTCAGCCTTGATTGAAGCAGGGAGACCCTTCTGGTCCTAAGTTTCTTTATTGTTTACTCTACCTCCAGCCTACAAGTTATAGCTCCTTAAAGTCCTCTTTGGCCCCTCTGAGTACTTAATCACTTTTCTCTGGTAAACAAGTCTTTACTTATTAAGTTTGTCCTGTTCAAATATGGGGTTTCTGTCTCCTTACTGAACACAGATTGATACATAAGGTTTACCAAAGAGAATGAAACTTGGTATGAGTGAATAGCAGGTGGAAAGGTATAGAGACAAGAAAAAGACTGTCAGGAAATTGCAAGTAGGTGGTTCCATAGAACTGGAGGGTGGACTGTGGGTGAGACAGGGCTGTTGAAGACAGATCTGATTCTGAAGGAATTTTTTTAAGTTATGAATTCAGCTTTCATCCTATAAACAGGGATCCATGGTAGATTTCAAGCAAGATTCATGACAGATTCGCATTTTAGAAAAATCTCCCTGGTGGCAGTGTAGGAATAACAGCATGAGTATAAAACGTAGACGTAGGCAGAGCAGTAAAAAATACTGACTGACATTTCTAGAACTCACGAACCCCTCCACTGCCTCTATTCCCAGGACACAGGAACATTATACTTCCCAGACTGTTAATGTTATGCATGGCCCCATAATTTCCTTTGGCTGCTGAATTATGAAGAAACTGTGTAATTATGTGAATTACTTATGAGTCAAAGCAGTTAAGAACTGGTGCTTAATTATCCATGCTCCCTTCTTCTGCTGATACAAACCCTGAAGCCTCATATTGAGAAGACAGAGTAAGGAGACGGTGGACTCCCCACCAACCTGGGCTCTGAATGACACAATGTGACAATACACAGCCCCTTGCTGTCTTGGTTTAAGGAGCATAAGGAGAAACAACCCATTGGGATTTTAGGCCACTTAGATTTGGGACTACATGTTCCTGCAGCATGAACTCGTCTATCCTGACTCCAGACAGAGACTTTCTTCCTCTCTTTCCAGTCAGAATGATAGTTAAACATGGAGTTTGTGACACAGATGACAAACTCTTGGATGAATACACTGAAGTGTCCCTGAGGTTAATACAGAGTTCTGTCCCTCTCAATATGGAAACCAGTCTTGAAAGAGTAAACACCAACTTCTTGGCACTTCACAGCCTTGATTCAGTCATGGTTGTCATCATTTGCCATCACATCAGTTCACACAAAGATCAAATACTGGTGAGCCACACCAGCTTAAAATCATCTTCTATATATACATAGACATATGTATGTTTTTTCTATATACTATTGTTATTAGGAGAAGAATTTTACAGACAGCTTTAACTTGAAGAGAGCAAAAAAATCATCCAAGCTGAGTACTGTCAAAAGAATTTCCCCTATAGCTCACAAACACTGTCCTTAGAGCACTGCTATTCAAATTGTGGTCTCTGTCCAGTAATAAATACAGATCCATGACACAATAAGTAAAGAAATTGAGCTATTGGTGGCCGGGCACGGCAGCTCACGCTTACAATCCCAGCACTTTGGGAGGCCGAGGCAGGGGGATCACTTGAGGTCAAGAGTTTGAAACTAGCCTGACCAACATGGTGAAATCCTGTCTCTACTAAAAACACAAAAATTAGCTGGCCGTGGTGGTGGGCACCTGTAATCCCAGCTACTCGGGAGGCTGAGGCAGGAGAATCACTTGAACCAGGAGGGGGAAGTTGCAGTGAGCAGAGATCGTGCCATTGCACTCCAGCCTGGGCAACAAGAGTGAAACTCTGTCACAAAAAACAAAACAAAAAAAACTGTTGACCATCATCTCTCCAAACTGTTTATGTTGTCCCACAGCTTTGGTGCCCTATTTTTTTGTTTTGTCTTGTTTTTACTCTTTTCTTTGTGTCTCAGTTTAGGTTGTTTGTTTGTTTATTTATTTATTTATTGTTTTGAGACAGGGTCTCACTCTGTCACAGTTTAGGTAATTTCAATCAACCTTTACATTCACTGCTTTGCTCTTCAGTTGTGTTTGACAGAGCAGGAACACCATCATTTCAGACAAACACCATCACTTTAAATCCTAGCTCCCTTTCTAGCCTCATGCATTTCAAGGAAATCACTTCCCTTCTAACTACTATCAACCAGAAAGAGCAAACAGTAAAACAGAGATAATACAGCTCACAGAGGAAAGTAGGGGAAAGTCTCTTGGGTAACTGCCAAACTTCACTCTCATACAATGGGCCCAGTAAAACAGTGGGCCTTAATAAGCACATTCCTTTCCCTTCAGGTGCACTAAGCTAGGGAAGCTAAACGCAAACTCAGGGGGCAGACCTGCAGCTGCAAAAAAAAAAAAAAAAAAAAAGGTGTGGAAACAAACTCACAACTCTCCCCCCCAAATAAACACACAAAAAAAAACACAAGAGTCCAAGCCTCTAATAAACTCTCCTACCCTAAATCCTTAAACACTCTTAGTCTGTAAAAAAAGTGCCTCCAACCTAACTCATCCAAAAGCCCCTCTCAAGTTCGTTTTCTCTAAAATAAACCTGTCCTTAACTGCCAAGCCACCTTTCGTGCTTCTTTCCTTTTTCTTTAATTCTTACAGGGTTGAGTCTACTGATAGGCCTGTCAAATGCATACTTCATCTCTGCTATTATCGCTTTTTTTTCTTCTGGCATTCCCGTTAGACTCTTCTTTACAGCTTCCATCTCTCAGTTGACATTCCCCATCTATTTATGTGTGTGGTCCACCTGAGTCTGGTTCTGTTGATTGATTTTTCTCCTAATAGTGTTTTTAGTTGCTCTTGTGTGTCCTGTGATCTTTGATTGAACGTTTGACATCTGTAAGACAGTAGAGACTGAAGCAAGAAGTATTTATACCTGGAAATGGGCATGCCTTTCCTTCTACTACCTGCTGGTGTGAGGGGTTGAGTTGATCTAGTGATGAGTTGAACTGGGTCTGGGTTTTGCTGTTGCCATTTTAGTTCAGTGCACCACTGGCTTCAAATCCCCCTAGTGCTACTGGGTCCCTGGTAAGGGCTGGGCTCACAATATTCGTGCTCCACCCTCAGCTTTGTACCTTCCCTGTGTGCCCATCCACATTTTTTGGCTGTCCCTTGCTGTAGACTGCTATTACTTGTTACCTGGTGCTTGCTGACCTGGTGTGGGGTCAGGGCCACTGTCTGTCATTTTGTTCCAGTCTCAGTATGAGGCAGGCCCAGTGTTCCAGAGTCCAGAGAAAAAGGCTTTTTTATCCATCCTTCCTTCCCCAGGAGGAGGGGCACTCTAATGGACTGGGACAATTTCCTGCCTGCAATTGCAGTGGGGGTTTTTCTTTTCCTTCCCAGTGTGAACCCCAAAAATCTGAGACAGGTCTCAGTTAATTTAGAAAGTTTGTTTTGCCAAGGTTGAGGATGAGCACCCATGACACTGCCTCAGGAGGTTCTGATGACATGTGCACAAGGTGGTAGGGTCAGCGCCTGGTTTTACACCTTTTAGGGAGACTTAAGACATCGATCAATATGTGTAAGAGGTACATTGGTTCAGTCTGGAAAGGTGAGACAACTCAAGGTGAAGATGGGACAACTCAAAGCAGGGAGGGTGCTTCCAGGTCATAGGTATATAAGAGACAAATGGTTGTATTCTTTTGAGTTTATGATTAGCCTCTCCAAATAAGGCAATCAGATATGCATTCATGTCAGTGAGCAAAGGGGTGACTTTGAACAGAATGGGAGGCAGGTTTGCCCTAAGCAGTTCCCAGCTTGACTTTTCCTTTTAGCTTAGTGATTCTGGGGCACCAAGATTTATTTTCCTTTCACACCACCAACCTCAGTGGGATTTTTCCTGCAGCCTGAGGCCAGCAGGGTTTGCTGCCCTTTCCCCAGAAGGTATGGCTTTTTTTTTTTTTTGTTCTGGAAGAAGAGTCTGGAAGAGCTTTGTGCATTTCTTGCAGTGGCAGCTGCTCCCCTGCCCCAGGCTGGCACTGTTGTGGGAGGCTCTCTCTGGTCTCCCACTCTGTGCCCAATACATTCATGTCTGAGGAAGGCTCAGTGGCCATCTATAGAGAAGCACCTGCAAGCGAGTGTGAACTCCGCTAACCAAAAATCCCAGGAGGTCCACACTTCCATGCTGACTCACACACAGCCTTCAGTGATTCTTTAAAGGCATCGACTGAGCCAGTCTTCCCCACCTGTGTGGCAGGGCTGTCTCCTTCTCATGTTTGGCCACAGGGAGCCGTGTTCACACCTCCTCTCCTCAGAGGCTCCTGCCTTCCTTCAGCCTCAGGCTGAGTGTTTGCCCTGTGTCTTCAGCTTCTGATAGATTCAGGGAAAGGTATGATCTTGTAGATTATCCGTTGTTTTACTGTTACCAGAGGAGTGAGGCCCATTCTGATTTTCTACTCCTAGGTGACAACTGGAAGCCAGAGCAATGTTTGCAAACATCAGTCAGATCACATCTCCTCATTGCTGAAAACCACGCTGAACACGATCAGAATGAAATCTCCATTTGGTGCAGGGAAGCTTTCAAGCTCCACACGGCCTGGCCCTGGTGTCCTTTCAACCTCAGCCCTCCTGACTCTCCAGGGCCCACTGTCCCAGACCATATGAAGCTTATTCTCAGAGAAGTCCTCCACTTCTCATTCCTGCCCTGAGGGCTTTGGCTGGCTTTTCCCTCTGCCAGGAATGCTATTTCCTCCTGTCTCACTCAGGTCAGGGGGGATGTTCCTTATCCTGGAATCCTCAGTTCGAACATTACCCTCTCTGAGAGCCCTCTCCTCTTTCTAAAGTTTCCCCTCTCCCTGATCCCATAAAAGTTCAAACATCTTACCATATTACATATGATTTTGGAAACTTCCCAAAATTTATTTTTGGAATAAAGGAGATGGATGAGGACAAGGTTTCTCCCAGCCATATTTATTTGGTCCTCAATATTTTGCTCAAATTATCCAGGTTGGTAGTTCTCAACCTTAGCTGAGACAACAACATCCACCTGCCGAGGGTGAAGGCCCACGATAGGCTGTTCTGGGCACCTGGAGGCAAATGGGGTCAGGGATCAGACGTCTTTATGGGATCAGCCTCCTGGGATCATTCAGGGACCATGAAGATATCATTTTCTGTAGGAAGCAAGATATCTGGTGACTGCTGTATTCTACTTCAATCCTCGCTCACTCTCACCACTGAAGCTGCCTTAGGAACAACACCAGCCAAGCAAGGAGGGTGTTTGGTTTGGGGAAAAAATGATCTATTGATCCAAAGCAATCTCTGTGCTAGTGGAGACCCTGTCTCAAGAGGAGGGATGGCAGACTCCACAGTTCCCAGCTATCAATATAGGAGGGGGCTTCGTTTTCCTGGGTCACTGAAAAAGAACAAAAGAACTCTGGGGCCTTGGTCCTGGAGAAGACCCAGGGGGAACGTCCCTCTCAGAAACACTCTGGGCAAAGGTTGTGGAGTTGTTTTTATCTATAAATGTCCATATCTGATAGTTCAGGATTTCTTGCTTTTTAGGGTTTCACTGAAGTTTTAGGTGACTAAGAATAAAAATTCTAGTTAATACATACTTCTGTATACAAAATATGCTAGAAAGGGTTATGTTATAGGTGAAAAAAAGAATAATTTTGTCTAATTCAGAAGTTATCTAAAAGTTAGTTCAAATTACAGTTTTGAAAAGGTTGTTTATGAAACAATGTAGTAAGGAATCATTAAGTAAGGGAGAAAGATGTGAAAAAAGTTTAAATAATAAAACATTCTTCAAAACCTGATAGAGAATTGGAGATATTTGGCTAATTAACACTTTCATTGTTAAAGCCAAGTCTTGATTAAAGTAAAATAAAAGTATTGTAAAGAAATGAATCAGCAGTTTGACAATTCTTTTTTAAATATAGTTAAGCATGAAGCTGAATTGAGTGTGGAGCCAAATTTCACATCCATGCTTGCATTGCTTCGTGCTGTTCACCACTTTGCTTGGATAGTGCTGGAGTACTTGTTGGTCATGTGCCTAAAGTGAATTTCTTGATTGCACAGAACTTATAATAATATTGATGAACTTAAGGATATTAAATTGTGTATCAGGAATAAAATATGTAATATGTGGGTTTTGGGGGTAGGTAACACTGTAGCCTCCAAGGTATACTGAGTAGGAAAATTTAGGGTTGGTCTCCTGTTTTTTGTTTCTGCTTCTAGTTTTCATTCATTTGCGTTTATTCTCCTCTAGCTTTGTGTGTATGTATATGTGTATGCATATATGTATAACCAATTTTTGTTTTAGTTCCCAGTGGAAGGCTTTTACTTGGTTCTGTGAATAGTTATTTTGTTTCCTATGCATTTCTAGCAAATCATTATTTGTTCCATTTAACTGGAATTTCTATGCTTCCTTTGTTGGGCCACAGGAGTTAATGGAGCACACCAGCTTCCTATCCTTAAACTAATTTTTTGGATTCTAGGCTCCCTGATACTTTAAGTGTGTTGAGTATACTCTAATAAATAGAATTTGAGTCACATTTCTCTCTCTCTCTCTGCCTAATTTCTCCAAAATTTGTAAACTATTTGTGAATATTCTTAATTCATGGCAACGTGTTTGTTTGCATATGGTCAAGCGGGGTCAACTAGGGCTGGTCAGGGAGAGAGAACCCAGAAATGTGGCATGCTGGCAAAAGGGTAAGAATTTCTTACCAGCCAGTCACTGGCCTCTTTCTCTCTGTACAAACTGGTTAAACAAATAGTAAAAGTCACTGTTTATCTTCTCTGTAAAGTTTTAATTAATATAAAAGAGCTTTAATTAATTGGTTTAATAATAATAAGAGCTTAAAACAAATATTTTGTCAGAAAAGTGAAAAATGTAATGCCTTTTATTTAGTTCATGTGACTTGAGTAATCTTTGGGAAATAAAGACAGTTTTAAAGATTATTGGTAAAATACAAATGTCTTCAAAATGTAAACATGTGGCCTAAGTTATGTTCAAATATCAGGTTTGCTAAATGCTTTAAGGTCATAAACTGCTTCTTTAGCTTTTGAAAATTATTTAACTTGTCTGCTTTCCTCCAGGTGAGGCCTGAGGACATGTGGAGTTGGCCACACCCCTAGCTAATGCTGGAAATAGTCAACCCTTATCAGAACATAAGTTACCAGGTTTCACATTAAAATTAAAATTGCTGAGAGTCACCATTATAACACGTAATTAAGACTACTAGAAACAGTTTTACATGCAAGGTGTGTAAGAACATTAGAATTTTTTGTAAAAGATTATAAAAGTTTTTTGCTTCTTTAAAATTTCTGAGTTATAATTTTGGCAAAATAAATAATTTATGGTAATCTGGAATTCCAAAATTAAACTTCAGTTTTAAAATTTTCTTTCCTAATGCCTAGTTTTTTTAATGGATCAGGGGGGCCCTTGAAAACATCTGGAAAAGAAGTAAACAAGATTATTTGACATGGTTAGGCATATGGGATTGCCAAAATCATGTTCAATCTTCTTTAGGTTATATTTTTGTGAATAATACTAATATATATTCCAAAATTATATGGGATTTCTAAAATTCTAATGTGTAAGTATATGCTACCAATTATAATTATGGTTATTGTGTTAAGTTACTGTAAACCACAGAAATAACTAAATTTCCTAATATAAAGGAAATTTGTTCTACCCAAGTAGAACAAAAAAAATTAAATACCAAGAAAAGTCAGATTTTCATGTTAAACCAGCTGATACTGAAATTGTTTAGATATACAATTTGAATAAATTCACAGCTTAAGTCAAATTACCTTTGATAACTCATCGGTTATCAGTGCTATGCACCTAATTTAGAAAAACAACTGGTATTCAAGAGGATATACATCTGATGTTAATAAGCATGGACTCATGGAGAACCAGGATGACCACCTTGTCCTTTTTGAGTCCTTAAAGCTTTTATTATTAAAAGTTCTGCATTCCATGACTCATCATGGAAAAGATAAAACAGTCCAAAGTGAGTACATTCATGTAGTAACTTATAAATTACTAAAATAGTTTATAACCAATGTTTGGCTCTATATTCATGGGAAAACTATTAAAGCTTCAGGTACATTTGGTCACCTGGTGGGCCATTTGAACATTTTATAAAGGGATTTCACTCAATTGTTATTTTCAGTGCATGTTTTCTGGTTGTATAAAAGTTTTCCTGGACAGGCAAGGTGGCTCACACCTGTAATCCCAGCACTTTGGGAGGCTGAGGATCACCTGAGGTCAGGAGTTCGAGACCAGCCTGGCCAACATGGCGAAATCCTGCCTCTACTAAAAGTACAAAAAGTTAGCCGGGCATGGTGGTGGGTGCCTATAGTCCCAGCTACTCAGGAGGATGAGGCAGGAGAATCACTTGAACCTAGGAGGCAGGGGTTGCAGTGAGCTGAGATCACACCATTGCACTCCAGCCTGGGTGACACAGCAAGACTCTGTTTCAAAAAAAAAAAAAAAAAAAAAAAAAAAGCTTTCCCATGCCAGAGGGCTAATGTTTTCACAGCAGATTATTATGCTACAGTGTAGTTTCATCTGGTAAAGAAAACTTTTTATGGTTTGGATCTTCTGAGAATGTCAAAGAAAAACTGTCCTTGCCATCCACACTATTACAAAACTTCAGGACCTTGAACTTTGGGTTCATAATCTCACAACTGAGAAGCGTCCCTCATCACTCTTGGAACTGTACACCCATTGAAATCCTTAAGGTAAAACTAGCCAGGAAAGTTTCTCCCCAGAAGAAGATGGCATCCTTGATGTGAACTGCTTTTTCCACGTTCACAGATTAAGACTTCTATTATCATGAAACTCTTTTCTTTGAATATTTTTTCTTGCTTACGCCTCTATAAACAATAGAAGTGAAAAGAGAGTCAGTCTGTTATGTGTACTTACTGGGTATAGTTTTATTTGTGAGGAAGTTTACAGCCAGCCCTATACATGGAAAAACTTTTACTTTGATAGATAAAAGATGAAGGCCTAATGTAGATACAAAACTTTAATGGTACATACATTGCCTCGTATTCAGTTATAAACAAAACATTGATTCACTCCTTTTAACCCACATCATGGGTTAAAAAGAACACTGCCAGGAGGTCTTCACTCTTCTAGAAGGGCATCGTTTGTTAGGTCCTTTTTCCATGGTTTAAAGTAAAAGAAGCCATGATTAGAAATGTATCCCTCATGATAGACTCTATAGCAAATTATACAGTAAAGGACACAGCAAACTTTAAATTCTCTTGTGAAAGTTATAATAGAATTGGCTGAACAAGAAGTATCTGTGCCGCTGCTGGCACTTGTGGCCTATGGAAAAATACATCAGGTGAAAATTATGGAAATTCAGTGGCAGGGGATTAACAAAGAGACTACTTATTAAGTGAGTAGACTCTTTATCTAGCTCATTCTTTGCTCTATTTGATTTTAGGAGGTTTGACTTACGGAGACCCTCGGTAAGGACCATACTCCAAACTCTTTGTACTGTCCTCCCAATAGTCATGAGAATAGTCTCCCTGGTGCACTGGATTCTCTCGAAGTTTTTATTGCTTGCATGCAGACATCTCTAGAACATCATATGGTCTCTCTTCAACCAGAATGACAAGAGCTGAAAGAAATGTGCAACCTTGAGGACACCACAACCTATCAATGAAGTGCTGAGACCGGAAACCCAAAATGATGGTAACTGAGAGTGGCGCTAAGGCCCTAAGTTTTGGCCACACTCTCACCTAAGAGAGAACCTGACCAAAAAGGGGGAATATTTTTAAACAAAATTCTGGGATGCCATTGTTTTAGACTAAGATCATCCACTAGGCCCCAGCAGACCAAACCAAGCCAAAAGGGAGTTATCTGTGCTAAGAGTTTAAGGAAACACATAGATTCTAGAACAGACCAGGTTTTGTTTTTTCTCCTGCAATAACAAACATTCCTGACAACATAGATATCCATCCCCTGAAGTTCCCATTACATCTTTTAACCAAATTCATTTCCTCTCGCCTAGAGACCATCAAGCTTCAGATAGTTATACAACAAAGGTTCCAGCCAGTTCCAGGTGAAGACACCACCCCTGGCCATCAAGGAGCTACTCTGCCTCCACTAGACAGAGCAGGGTGAGAGTTCTGTGATCGCCAACAGGTAGGGACTATGCCCCAAGCCAGCATGAAGCAGTAACAGAAGAAAGACCATTGGTCCTTCTGCCTCCCACAAAGATTTATAGGACTCACATCTCTCAGGGGGAAAATGAGGCAGGAAAATAGGGACTGGAGGCAGGGAACATAAGGCTGATTCACACTTCAGCTACAACAGCAAATATCCTCTCCATAGGGTGTACACCAAGTAAATGACTTTGTAACTTTAATTCATCCTCTTCATTACATAAAGCATATACCATGTAACCAATGGAATCCTCTAAAGGATATTTAAACTCCCAAAAATTCTGTAACGGGGCCCTTGAGCCCCCATCCTTGGGCCCTCGTCCAGACTGTAGAATGTACTTTCATTTTCAATAAATCCCTTCATTCCTTCCTGGCTTTGTTTGTCCATTTTGTCCAATTCTTTGTTCAAGACGCCAAGAACCTAGACACCCTCCGCCAGTGACACTACCTGGAGCTTCCTTCTGCACTTCTTCTTCCTCCTCTACTCAAAGACAGTCACATGGGTCTGCCGGTCCTCAGGGCAGGTGCTGAGCACATGTGTGCTGGACATGCTGGATGCTGGGCAGACGGGGTTGGGGGAGCTGTGGGCAGGACCCTCCCCAATACCCCTTCTCCACTTTCCACTTTGTCCCCCTCTTCCCTTCAAAGGGCCCTGAGGGCACTGGGGCAGTCGGACCCATCTGTGGAAGCCCCCACTGCCACCTCCTTAGACAGCAGCAGGGACCCCTCACTCTCGAGTGCCCCTCCAAGGGTGGCAAGACAACAAGCCCGGGAGACAAGAGAATCAGTGCTCCTGGCCCGAGAGGATATGGGCAGAGGGCATGGGAAGATCCCCTGGCCCGGAGCCAGAAACAAGAGTTCAGCCAGGTGTGGGACGGGTCCAGCCCCGGCATGGAGTGGACAGCCTGGAGGGCAGAGGGAACCCCGTGCCCAGGGCCTTCTCACCCACTGTGGAGACAGGCCCCCATGTGAGGTGGCAAGCGGGCTGGGTGACAGTGAAGGCCTCTTCCATCTGAGATATGAATCAGGGCTGCCGAACCAGGAGTGACCTGAGGCTCCCCCACTCCAAAAAGCTCCCCAACCCCAGACTGTACACAGCACTCCCTCTGGGATCAGCAGCCTGCAGGGGTGTCCTCAGTCACAGACCAGGGGGCCACACAGGGACCCCGAGGACGCCAGAGGCCCAGGCCTGTGGGGCTCATCCCTGAGGGGCCCCAGTGGGCTCGGTGAAGATGCTGACCATGTCTGTTTCTTTTATTCTCAGCCAAACTGGAGCGAGAGTCCTCAAGGGCATCCCCTGGCATTCGGCCATCTGTGAGGGAGACAGACCGGCCCTCCCCGGCCCAGCAGCTCAGCTCCAGGAGCCCATGTCATCAGCCCTCCTGGGACAGAAGCCTTGTCCTGTCCGGCCTGTATTGTACCAAATGTCTCAGTCACAAAGTTTTCCTATTTCTGTCCTGGAGAAATGGAGCTTTACTGGTTTGAAGGTCTTAGGGCCCATGTAGAGTGAAGCCTCCCAGAGGGCACACAAAAAATGGTTGCATTTAACATGGAGACCGCATTAAGTCTGGAAGCTGGGACATTCTCTGGTGCCCCTTAGTGTTTCCATGTAAAGGAAGTCAAATAACTTGCCATAGAGGTTTGCAACAGAGGCACCTGAACATGGAGCGGGAGGGCTATTTAACTCTCAGAGGCTGACTGAAGATGAGGCCAAGCAGGAGAGTCCTGACTCACTGAGGGCAGGGGAAATGTGTGGGGGCAGGTAGGAGAGCACTTCATAGACATACACCATGGCCTTGTGACCTGTCACAGAACCGTGCACTTAACTAGCTGTGCACATTTTCTCTCCACTCCATTTGCTACTCTCCAATCATGCAGGGAGCTTGCTACAAAATGCACATTGCTATACCACAGCCCAGGTCTTGCAATCCAAGTCTGGCAAGGATTCCTGCACATCAATGGCCTCGGTGACTTTCATGCACACCCAAGTCTGAAGGTCCATGGCTGTCCTGACTCCTGGATGTCATCACGTGACCATGAAAAAAGGAACAAGGGTCAGCAGCAGCAGGCCAGTCACAGAAAGGGAAGAAATGTGAGTGCATGGCCTTCTCGACACCCAAACCAGTCTTTCGGCACAAATGGAGACTGCAGCTCTGGCCACTGACTCAGACCAGGGACATCCCCATCCAGGTCGGTCTGCGCTGGCTCTTCTTCCTCCTGCCACCCTCTCTTTGACTGCTTGTGTCAATAAAAGGAGAAGCAGCCAGTTTTCAGAATAAAGTGTAGCTTAATTATGACATAGGAAAGACTGCAAGAAACTAGGGGAGGAGGAGGAGTTAAAAGGCTCCTGAAAATGAGAGGGGAAAGGAAGGGGCAAACATCTTGGTAAATAAAGTCTCCAACCACAGCACAGTCACTGGAATTTTTTTCTTAATTTTTATTTTCAAACTTACAGTAAACAAAGCAGTCAAACTGTCAAAAGAACAGCAATGTTACACAATGAAAAGCATACACACCAAGCCAAAATACAACAGCTCTCGGGTCTATATGTTGCAGTGGTGCTGGCACAAGAGGGAACACCCAGGAAGGTTCCAGTGCCTGCCAGGGAGCCCAGCCCCACGAAGGGCCCCGGGGCTGGAGGGAGGCCACTCACACTCCCAACACATCACCCACCTCAAAGCATTCCCTTCAGGCATCTGAAGCAGGAAAGCCCATTTGACTTCCTGTGAAGCGCTGAAAGGACAGCCAGCATCTCAGACATGCAGGTGATTTTTAATACACTGGTGGGAATGTGTTGGGGGTTCACCCAGGGGGTCCCTAAGTGGTCAGATACACTTTGTCACAATTTACACCTACATGAGGTGATTACTGGGCAACAGGAGAACAGGTTTCCTGAATTTCATAGCCAGATAGGGAGCTAAAAGGAGAGATTTCCTGAACCTAGAAACGGCAATGTCACAGTGAATAGGGGATTAACTTGGATACAAAAGTTTAGAATAATGCCCACCAGGAATGCATGTAGCTCCATCTCTCTTCCCAGTTCCAGTGTTCTCAGAGCAACAGCCACCCTTGAATCCATAAGGAGACAGGAAGGGGCCCAGGGGGACGTGGGGAGGCAAGGTTTGGCCAAACCACAGCAGCTACCAGAAAGGCCCAAGGCCCTCACACCTGCCTTCCACACTCTTCAGAGGACACCCCTGTAAACCGGGGTGACCCAAGGTGGCAAGCCTTCAAGAAAGACGCTACCCGGCTTCCAATCCTGCAGGCCAACTTCAGTCAACTCTCTTTTTCATTAGATTTGTTCCTGATTAAAAGAGAGCTCTTGCCCCCAAAAGAGATTTTTATAGCACTGTCACACAAACAGCAGAACTCGGTCATGTAGAGCCTCTTCTGAAAATCTGGGCCCATCCTATTTCTCTGATAATTCTTGTTTTAAAGCATGCTTCCTCTTGAATTCTTTAAATGCAGAAAAACAACAGAAAATGAACTGATGTCATGAGTACCCTAAGGCTTCTGCCGCACGTGATGGTTCTGCTGGGTATGATCATCGTATCCTGTGTTCTGGTGTTTTCTCCACTGAGCAGTGAGTTCTGTCACTGCCCCCTCCCCAGCCTAACCAGCTAAAGAGCTGGACATGGTCCCCACCAGCTTCCCTGTGCCTGTGAGCTAAGAATAATTTTCACATTGTTAAATAGTTTTTAAAAATCGAAGTTTCTTGACACTGAACATTATACGCAATTCAGATTTCTGTGTCTAAGAGTTGTACCAGACACAGCCATACTTCTGTAGTTTATGGCAGAGACCATACAGCCCCCAGAGCTGACAGTGTTCGCTACCTGGCTGTCTATGAAAACATCTGTCCACCCCCGAAACAGGGGATCCCATTCTCTGCAGGACTGAAGAGCCCTCAGTTCAGATGCAGACAGGGCTCCCAGACAAGCACAGCTTGAGACATGGTTGTTTCATAAATTATATTAAGTATTTTTCCTCCTCCTTGTCCCTAGTTTGCAATTTCACAGTGGACAAATGGACAAACCACCATGTTTGAATTTGAATACATAGATACATGCAAGATATCTTACAAAGAACAACGCACATCCTTCTGCTTCCTCTTTCGGCTCTGCTGACAAGTTTGGTCATGATGTCATTGTACCCCCACTATGCCTGAAAGTACACCAAATGTAAAGCAGAGGCAGACACCACAAGATGCAGGCTCCACCCGAGGCCACTCTAGCTTTGCAACCAACACACTGGCCACCAGGCAGCAGCAGCCAGGCAGTGGGACAGAAAGCCGAGAAGGAAAATACGAGAGGAGGATCGCTCAGACACCAGCAACGCTGCATTTTCTCCAGACTGAGATGACAGAGACACGTTGTGAGTTGAAGCCCGACTCCTTTACTGCGCCCACTGCCAGCCACCAGCAGACACCAAGGTGGCCAGAGGGGAGCCAGGTGCACAGGGCAGAGGAAACATAAGCAGCACCAATTTAAAAGCAAGACTCGCTCTCAGGACTAAAGGAGAAGCTATCTAAATTTCAGTATCAACAGTAATTCACTCACTTCGCTAGTGTTACATGTATGAAGTTCACCTCTGTGCAAAAAGAGAGGAAAGGGGCAGTGATGAGAAAATGCCTTTTTAGGCCGGGAGCGATGGCTCACACTTGTAATCCCAGCACTTTGGGAGGCCGAGGTGCACCTGAGGTCAGGAGCTCGAGACCAGCCTGGCCAACGTGGTGAAACACCGTCTCTACTAAAAATACAAAAATTGGCCAGGTACCTGTGATCCCAGCTACTCAGGAGGCTGAGGCAGGAGAGAATCACTTGAACCCAGGAGGCGGAGGTTACACCGAGCCGAGATCGTGCCACTGCACTCCAGCCTGGGCAACAAGAATGAAACTCCATCTCGAAAAACAAAAAAAGAAAGAAAGAAAATGCCTGTTTCTAGAAATCTGTGAGAAGCTTCCACCTGCAGCTTGATGCTAAGTTACCTGCGGAGCAGACACACTTGGAAACCCAATGTAGCGTCCTCAGTTGCAGAGCTCTGGGGGCTGCTTCGCAGCCGCTGAGAAAACCGAGGCGAAGAGTTCCATACTCTCCGTATTTAACACTAAAAGTCATGAACAAGGTCCTCTGTCCCGCACACTGCATCTCTGTCTTCAACTTACTTCTTAAAGAACCCATAATCTTACAGCACACAGGGGCCTTTCCATACCCAGTGCTAGGGAATGCCAGGCAGAGGTCACTCCATGCTGTGAGGCTCCCATTGCCCACCCCCGCTCCTCTGCCATATTATGAGGAGCACAGAAGATGTCCTGGTGATGGGTGCACATTGCTCCTCCCACCTAGAGCACAACCCTCACCTGATCCATCTTCAGTGCAGTTCATGGAGCCTCCCCATCCATGTGGTCTATCCTGACCCCATGGGTCCCAGGTCCAGAGGGGCCACATCTACATGAGAGACAATGTCACCAGGCCGGGAGGTGTGGGGTGGATGGGGGTATCACTTGGTGAGGCTTGCCAATGTGTTGCCTGAATTTTTTCTGACCAGCTGCAGATAAGTCTACTCTATTCCAGGAACTGTGATCGAACAGCAAGTACCTGCAGAGGCAGAGAGAGGGAGGATGCCCACATCTAATTCCTAAGACGGGAGAGCCAGAACAACCTGCCCTACACAAGAGCACGCATGCTCTGCAGTCTGCACAGGTCTGCCAGGCCTGATTTCATGGCCGGAAGGTTTTGGCTTTTCAGTCCCCAAGGAGGAACAAGTGTGTAGCTGGCTGGTGGCACTGGCCCTGCCCATCACCACAGCTTGACCACCACCCCCACCTGCCACAACGTCACCCATTGCCTCACCCGACCTCACACAGCCTCTCCCCCACCCGTGACAGCCCTGCCCTTGTGTGGGGCCTGCTGTTGTCAAGGATCACGGGGGTCCAGTCCACATCCACCTTGTTGCCCTGAAGGCTGTCCAGTATACCACAGAGCCTTCCAGATGAAACCTCTCAAGAGGGCGTCCATGTTGCTCTGAATGTGAAGTGCAAAGGCCTCAGGGAGTTCCTGACAGCTGGGGTCCCCTTGATCCCTGGAGGGTCAACGGGTTTCTGTGCCATGAAAGAATGAAACTGGGAAAGAAGAGAGGAGCTGATAAAAAAACTGATGTGTCCAGGTCATGTGGTTAAAAACACAACTGCCTGGGTGTTCTCTGCATTAAGGGAACACCGCCAGAGAGGGCCTTCAGTCAGGCACCTTCTCTCCCTCCTGCGAGCTGGTCAGGGCTGGCATCCTATCCAGAGCAGGCCCTCATACTTCAGCAAATGAAGGTCTACACCTTCGAGCAGTTCTACGCTCACATGTGGGTTGGTCTCAGCTATACCAGAGGGGAAGCAGCACTGCCACCACGGGGCCTCCCCTGCCCCAGGACCTTCCTCCCACCCCACAGGACACACCCTTTGCTGTCCAGCAAGTGTTTGATGCTGGCCTTGGTGATAATGGCATCGTTGTGCTGCGGGATAAAGCTGGTGTGGTGGCCGCTCTCTAAGGTCCTTTGATGGTTAATGTCAGCAAATAAGGAAAACGTAGTGCAGGAGAAAGGAGAGGGAGCGCAGTGGACTCAATGCTGTCACTCATCACCGTCAGCAACCAGGGAACCCGGGCAGGGAGGGGAGGCCTGTCAATCCCCAGGGACTCAGGCTGATGCACAGAAGTCTACAGGGATAAGGAGAGCCTGGTCACCCCACTTGGCTCTCACCCAGGTCCAGCTGCTACCTGGAACCGTATCTAGTGGGAGTGGTGGCTGCAGTCAGCAGCGGGGATCCTGGAACATCCCAGCCTTTCATTCTTTCTACAACCCCAAGGCAAGAAGAATGGACACTGAGCTTTCCAGATGGAAACTCCCTTCTCCCATAGGCCAGGAGTTGAGATGGGCTCCTCCAATAGGAGGGAGCATCTGTGGCCCCTCATGGAGCAGCCTCTCCTAGCAGAGCCACGGGCAGCCAGGTGGGAAGCTGGTCAGTGGCAGGAGCTCTGCTGGGCGCCCTGCAGGGCAGACAGGGGCCCATCGCTGGCTCTCCGCCAGAGGCCCCGACACCCACACCACTAAGCACCTCTTACTTGTTGTTATTGAGACTGTCCATGGGCTGCTGGGACTGTCCATTCATCCTGCTCTCTTTGCTATAACAAACGACAGCAGAATTCAGCATCATTCAAAATCATCAGACACAGAGACACAAGGCTCTCGTGATACCAACACTTATCCAGGCCCGACCATGCAGACACTGTACTGGGGTGCACTTTATGTTTCAGGTAGAAATCAACCCACATTTTGTGAGGATACCAAGGCAGAGCACACCTGGGTCCCCGAGTCACCTGGCCTGGCCCCTGGCCCTCCCAAGGTGGGTCCTGAATGGGCTTGGTGATGGGAGTTGGATCTGGGACAAACGTGAGTTTGGTTTGTGACACAGAGATGGTGAGGGCACTCTTCCTCACACATGTAAAGGGTTTGTTTGAAAAGCGTAAGTCAAATCCATTCCACAACCTAGACAGCTGCTTCCTCAAAAGGGGCAAAGATTGCTGCTCATTATTTCATGACCAGCACCTCTCCTGGTGAGATGGGGGAGACACGGGTACTGGGAATAGGAAGTCCCAGGCGTTATTTACTGTGTTTTCCCATGGTTGTGGTAGGCTGAAAACAAGATCTTTGTGACCCTGACCTTAGCAACAGTACTATCACCTCCCTCGGTACATGACATCATGGTCAGGCTAACAACACGGAGCTCTGACTCTGGTGATCTTGTTTTATTCAAGAGGTCATCTGTGTGCCACAAGACAGGTGGGACAGCCATGAGAAAGGACACCAGGAAGAGGCCGATAACTAACCAAAGGCAACATGCTTTCCACAGTGCTGGCACTGGGATGGTGGCCCTCTAAAAAACAACATCCTCCAAATCATAACATCCACGTCTCAACCCTCAGAACCTGAGACTGGGACCTCATTTGTGAAAAGTCTTTGCAGCTGGAATCAAGGTAAGGATGTCGAGATGAGATACTCCTGGAATGATCTGCCTGGGCCCCAAATCCAATGACCACTGTTTCTGACAGAGAAGCAGAGGGAGATTGGACACACACTCAGAGGAGCCGGCCCTGTGACCAGGAAGCCAGGGAAGGGGACATGGCCACAGAAGGTATATATAGAACCACCAGCAGCTGGAGGCGGTGAGGAATGGAATCCCCCTAGACCCTTTGTAGGAAGTGGGGCCCTGCCAACCCCTTGATTTCAGATTTCCGACCTCTAGAACTGTGAGAAAATTAATTTCTACGGTTCTAAGCTTCCAAGTTTTTGGTCGTTTGTCACAGATCTGTAGGAAACTCATACGTGTCTCACACATTAGTGAGCAGCATGGTATTCTGGAGGCTTAAATTCCAAGGGCCCCATGATATTACAGATCTGAAAAGGAAAATGCAATCTACAACTGCAAAAGCAACGATGTCTGTCTGTATTTCAACACCTGTTCCACCAATTAAAGTGCTGACTTCTCGCTGTGATCCCACCTGACTTTGCCAGTTTGAAAGTGGATCAAAAATTGTTAGAGAAATATTCAAAGCAAAATCAGTATATCTGGCAAAAACAACTCATTAAAGTGTGTCTTATCTTAAGATCAGGATAAATAGGTTTTTGGAAGGTGGGGTTTATATTAATATCAACAGTCATCTTATCACAGGAGCTCCGAGCGGGGTTCCTGTCCTGACCACAGCCCCTCCAGACACAGAACAGGCCAACACTCCCACCTAGACCTGGAGGCCATGAAAGGGGCCATGTCCAGCTCCAGGGGAAAGAACATGTATGTGGCGATCTTCCGTCACAGCTTGGCTGAGTGTTCAAATCACTGCAGAAACAGGAAAAAGGCAGAGAAGAGGAAAGAAGAACAGAAATGTCACTGGAGGCTTCAGGGGCTTCCTTCAATAACATGTGTCTGTGTATCTCATTGTATTTTATGGAATTGCCTTTTAGCTACATCTAGAATTACAGATTCAATAACAATGATAACCCATACAAGTCCTCTTTTACAGGGTTCCAGTCAAGGCTTCAAATGATGGAATTGTTCCGTGATAACACCAAGGGTACAAAAAGTAATTTCACAGCAAACCCAGCAAAGCATAGACAAGCAAAGATCCACGACCCGTAGCAGAATAAATAAACAATTTGTTTCTTTCACCAGACAGAAGACAGTCTTTTGCCTAGATCAGGAGTCACGCATTCCAGGCAGTGAGCTAGGAATGGGTGCTTTCCACATTTAAAGAGTTGTAAAATGAAACAAAGAACATGCAACAGAGATTGTGTGATCGCATGTGGCCCGTGGAGCCTGGTTATCTTCACAGTCTGGGCCTTTAGAGAAAGAGCTTGCCAACTCCTGGACTGGATCTGAATGCTGAGGGCCTTCGTTCTAAAATAAAAGAACAACGTAAAATCTGAGGTGGGAGTAGCTGGAGGAATTTGGGTAGAAGTAATAAAAACGTCACAACCACTCCCCTCCCCTAGAAGAGTAGCTCACATCCTACTTTCACTGTAAGACCACTGCTTTTGTTTACCACAGCACAGAGAGAAGGACAATTCACTCACACCCTCTTGTTTCCTCTGTGTTCTTGCTGACTTGCTGCAATTATAAAAAATGTTGGCCAGGCGTGGTGGCTCACGCCTGTAATCCCAGCACTTTGGGAGGCCGAGGCGGGCAGATCACCAGAAGTCAGGAGTTCAAGACCAGCCTGGCCAACATGGCGAAACCCCATCTCTAATAAAACAAAAATTAGCCAGGCATGGTGGTGCACGTCTGCAATTCCAGCTACTCAGGAGGCTGAGGCAGAAAAATCGCTTGAACTCAGGAGGCAAAGGTTGCAGTGAGCCGGATCGCGCCACTGTACTCCAGCATGGGTGAAAGAGTGAGACTGTGTCTTAAAAAACAACAACAAACAAAAAAAAAAACTCTGCACATCATACCAAACCAAGAGGCTGCAAGTTGTACTATGGGCTAAAAATCGAGTCTGCCACTAGAGTTGGCTTTCTGGAAAACCAACTATTTTGAGATAGAACAGGCTACGATGGGCAGTTTCTTCATGTTGAGCTGATCCGTGGACTCCTGGTAGTTATGGCAATCACTGTGCTTGATCTTGGCACTGCTGCCCAAGTACTCTGGTCTGGTGAATCTACAAGGTGTTTTAAAAAGATAGGAGTGGTAAGGGAGATGTGAGAGACAGGAAAAAGTGAGGAAAGGGGTATTTTATCTCTTTCAATAGGTTGATTTTTCCTACCAAAAACACCCATATACAACTATGAATGGTTACAATTTCACAACGAAAAAAAGAGAAAATGTTTCCACCTTTGCTGCCTATCTGTTTAGAGAATATTGATCATAAATGTTTTGTTTCAGGGAAAGAGCTGGGGAAATGATAATAAAGTTCTAAGTACCACATGACCCAGCAGTCAAATTTGAGCCAGAAAAATGAAAACTAATGTTCACACAAAAACTGTCCACAAATGTGTACCAGTGTTACTCATAATCATCACAGAACTGGAAACAACCTCATTTCTTCCCATGGATGAATAAAGAAACTGTGGAACATCTGTACCATGGAACACAAGTCAGCAGCGAAAAGGAAGAAACTACTAACCGTAGCCGCACCCTGGATGCATCCTCAGAGAGTTATTATGAGCAAGAAAAGCCAACCCAAAGGGCTCCCTGTTGTATGATTCAGTTGACATGACATTCTGGAAATGTCAGGTTTATGGAAATGGAGAAGGAGTCCCCGATGGCTGGGGTTACAGAGCGAGTGGTGAGGAAGGAGGTGATGAAGATGCTGGGTACTTTCTGCATGAATGTCTCTGTATCCTGGCTAGGGCGCCGCACCACAGCACTGCAGGATGTCACCATCAGGGAACCAGGACAAGGGGCAGCAGATTGCTTCTTACAACTGTATGTGAATCTATAATGATCTCAACATGAGCAGTTTAATGTAGAGAGACGAGAGGTCTGGGAAAGGTAATTTCCTGACGGTGCAGAGGCAAGAAGTAGGAGGGCTATGTTAGAAGTGCATCTGGCACAGGTGGCAGCTGCCACCAACAAAACCCACGGAACAGATGATTCAATAAAGCACACACCAAATTTTAAAGCTGAAACACTAGCAAAAATCTCAATCTTTTCACAGCCAGGTATGGAAAGCCTTTGTTTACGGTTTGGAAATTCTGCCATCTCACCTAGGGCAAGATGAAAAGACCCCCGGGCAAAGTGGCACCTGTTTCCTTGCTAGCTTTGGGATCTGTTCTCCACAAGACTCAAAAGGAGCCTTTGCTTGTAATACAAAGTGGGGAAGGGCGCACTCTCCCTCTCCTCCACCTTCCCAGGAGCCAGCACCATGCCAGGTCTCTCCTAACAACACAGGCTTCCTACACATTGTAGTTTGTGAAGTGCGGTTTCTCCTTCATGGCCCACTGTTTTAGCAATTTTTTTTTTTTTTTTTTTTTTTTTTTTTGAGACGGAGTCTCACTCTGTTGCCCAGGCTGCCATGCAGTGGCACAGTCTCGGCTCACTGCAACCCCCGCCTCCCAGGTTCAAGTGATTCTCCTGCCTCAGCCTCCCGAGTAGCTGGGATTACAGGTGCCTGCCACCACACCTGGCTAACTTTTTGTATTTTTAGTAGAAGCAGGGTTTCGCCATGTTAGCCAGGCTTGTCTCGAACTCCTGACCTCGTGATCCACCCGCCTCGGCCTCCCAAAGTGCTGGGATTACAGGAGTGAGCCACCGTGCCTGGCCAACACTTTCACTTTATTGGAATTTATGACGAAGTTTAATTTAGTTGCAAAGGCCTTCTTTAAGAAGGTTTTGGTTTCCATCGTTTATCTACTAGTTTTCTGAATTTAGAACGTGATACCCCATTTTATTATGTGGACTTAGTGTTACAAAGTTGATGCTTTCAAAATTCTAAACATGCAAACTTTTGGCAGGGCACAGTGGCTCATGTCTGTAATACCAGCATTTTGGGAGGCTATGTTGAAAGGATCACTTGAGCTCAGAAGTTCAAGGCCAGCCTGAGCAATGTGGCAAGACTCTGTCTCAATCAAAAAAAAAGAAAAATTTTTTTAATCACAAAATTATCTGGGCATGGTGGCACGCACCTGTGGTCCCAACTACTGGGGAGTCTGAGGCAAGAGGACGGTGTGAGCCCAAGAGATTGAGGCTGCAGTGAGCTATGATCATGCCACTGCACTCCAGCCTGTGCAACAGAGCAAGACCCTATCTCAAAAATAAAATAAACATGCAACTTTGGTCCTATTGACTATGCAGCCAGACAGAAACCAAAAGCTTATACCTCTTCTAAGGAATACTTCCACTCAACAAGGACTCTTCTGTATTACCTTTAATTAATGCAAATAAAACAAGGACTATAAAACACTAGACAAAGTTTAGGAAGGTTTTCTGCTCCTTTTACAATTGTATGCTACGGCTACTTAAATACATTAAAAAAAAAAAAAAACGCTTCCTAAATCTTATTACTTATCCCAAATAAAGCAGTAAATGAACAATTTCAAAAATGGCCCTAAGCACAGAACATCACAACTAAGTTTTAATCATGTGTAGGGAAGGCTGTGGACCACAGGGAGAGAGCTGGACGTTTCTCAGCTCACACTCCAGGGTCGGTGTTTACTACAAAGGCTAAAGGAGCATCCAGTTTGGCTCTCAACTCATTTACATGAGGAGGTTGGAATATCAGCTGCTGACAGCAACATCCGGCACTGTGCAAAACTGGCCAAAACAGAAGACAAACCAGCCAACCCAGGCTAGTGCTGCATCTTTGCTCAGGCTCTGTCCTGGGCATGTAAAAGAAAAGCCCTCTTTTGGTTCTGATCAAGTACAGCCTTCCCGCCAGGAAGACGAGCCCCTTCCACATGGGTGCAGGCAGGCTTCTCACTTTCAAGGCAGTCCATGATTGTGGTGGTTCCCAGACACGTGGCTTTCCTTGTTCACCATGCTGCCCTTGCTCCCTGGGCTCAGGGGCCAGAATGGGGTGGAACAGCTGGGCAGATCCAAGCTGATGTCCCAGAAGGGATCTATGGTAGTGGAGACACTGTTGGAAGCAAAGAGAGGGAACAATGCCCGTGAGGACTGATGCCCTCCCAGCTCCAGAGGCATCCTGGGGAGGAGGCTGCACCCACACCCCTTCCCCATGGTGCCCTTTGTCTCAGGGACACTTGGGACTTGGGATCAAGAGCAGCAGTGCTCATACCCGACCTGTCTTGGCTCCCAAGGTGGCCCTGGGGAGGGATGTGTGTGAACCCTGAAGCCAAGGGCTGCTCCTCAAGCAAGGGCTTCCCAGCCTGGAGACCATCATAGTCACTAAAGGGCTTTGGAAGAGGATAAACTCATGGGCCCCATCAGAGGCTCTGAATCCACCGGTCTATTTTACAGCTGCATCTGGAACCTGGGGCCTGCGATCTAGGTGACACTGGAGACTTCCTTGCACACTTCACAGAGAGTGTGCCCCAGCCAGGCTGGATTTTTCTTTTTTTTTTTTTTTTGACAGAGTCTCGCTCCATCACCCAGGCTGGAGTGCAGTGGTGCCATCTTGACTCACTGCAACCTCCGCCTCCTGGGTACAAGTGATTCTTCTGCCTCAGCCTCCTGAGTAGCTGGGATTACAGGTGCCTGCCACCACGCCCAGCTAATTTTTTGTATTTTTAGTAAAGACAGGGTTTCACCATGTTGGCCAAGCTAGTCTTGAACTCCTGACCTCAAGTGATAGGCCTGCCTCGGCCTCCCAAAGTGCTGGGATTACAGGCGTGAACCACTGCGTCCAGCCCCCAGCTGGACTTTTTTTTATATATATATATATACTTTAAGTTCTAGGGTACATGTGCACAATGTGCAGGTTTGTTATATGTATACATGTGCCATGTTAGTGTGCTGCACCCATTAACTCACCATTCACATTAGGTATATCTCCTAATGCTATCCC
>NW_012107119.1:205508-231048 GCF_000951045.1 Mandrillus leucophaeus | reverse complement strand
TGGTTTCCAGCTGCATCCATGTCCCTACAAAGGACACAAACTCATCCTTTTTTATGGCTGCATAGTATTCCATGGTGTATATGTGCCACATTTTCCAGCTGGACATTTAATGCTGCATTTCACAAGACCAGTTCCTTGCTAGAGATTTATTTGACAACACTAAAAACAAAAACTCACAGACTGGGAAATTTGCTCTCGATATTTATACAAGATTTAAATCTGAGACAATTTCCTGCTGACAGAATTCAGTAGTTGAGGGTCAGCAAGGAGGTCTAAACTGCTCAGAGCAAACTCGGTTCCTAATGCTTAGAGCCAAGGCCTCTAACGGTCTATGCTCCTTACAGAAAATTGCATCCGTGACACAGCCAGCAGTGGCCTTTCCTGTTTTTCACTGGTCTTATGCAGACTACAGGTGGCAATCCATTATGGGTTCTGAAATTGTTTTAGTGGATCATGTCCAGGGTTTTTAAAACTTCAACTGCAGTAAAGAACAGAGCCAGGCACCGTGGCGCGCACCTGTACTCCCAGCTACTTGGGAGGCTGAGGTGGGAGGATTGCTTGAGCCCAGGGGTTCAAGGCTAGCCTGGGCAACATAAGACCCCATACCTAAAAATAAAACAAAACCCAGCAGCGTGCACTAAGGTTGGTTGAGAGGGTTCCTCTAATCTAACAAAACAGTAGATTCTTCCTGCACTCAATGCTTGGAGCTATAAGCAAAGACCACACCTCAAAAGAATTAGGGCCACTACATAGAGAAAATGGAACAGGAAACCATAAAATAATGAGAACTAACACACTTCAAAGCACATAAGTAAATAATCTGCCATACGTGATCCACCCCTTCTTGAAGGGGGTTATTTTTTGTTTGTTTGTTTCCTGGTCAAGGACTAAAAGAAGAGAAATGTTGGGGGAAGCTTCCAAGAACACACTACCGGCTGTGGACAACACCAAGACCTCCACACAGAGGTCTCGCATCCCACCAGGACACCCACCCCAGGATCTCCCCAACAGGAAGCACCTCTACCCCATGACCTTCGCTCTCAGGGCGTCTGTTAACCATTTCTCTTGTAGCCTCCTTAAAGACCTCTCAGAGCACACACAGTTCTGAAGTCTGGCAGCTCTAGAGACTGGGAGATGTCAGCACAGCCCCGGTGGGTTTCAACGCCACGAAGCACACGGCCTGTCACTTACTGGCAGACTTGGCAGGTGACGTCCAACTGCAGCCCACCAGTGAAGATCTGATCTATGACGCAGCTGCAGTGTTTGGGGTTGTTGGCCTTCTTCCTGTTGTCCTCACCTGGGGACACAGCACGGCTCTGGGATTAACGTCTGTGTGCTCCAAAGATGGGGAGTCTCCAAGGGAAGAGCACGTTCACCCAGCAGAGACCCGAGGAACCCTGGGCCGATGCTTTAAAGGGCCACATGAGGCCGGGCGTGGTGGCTCTCGCCTGTAATCCCAGCACTTTGGGAGGCCAAGGCGGGCGGATCATGAGGTCAAGAGATCGCGACCATCCTGGCCAACATGGTGAAACCCCGTCTCTACTAAAAATACAAAAATTAGCTGGGCGTGGTGGCACGTGCCTGTGGTCCCACCTACTCAGGAGGTTGAGGCAGGAGAATCGCTTGAACCTGGGAGGCAGAGGCTGCAGTGAGCCAAGATCGCGCCACTGCACTCCAGCCTGGTGACAGAGCGAGACTCTGTCTCAAAACAAAACAAAAAAGCCACGTGAGGACACTCCGCATTTCAGCAGAGGGTCTCCTCATTATTTTAACGTGATGAGAAATCACAGCACTTGGATTTGTAATGTTTCTTTTTCTCATTCCCTAAGAAGAGACACACAGCTTCAATCTTGCCAAGAAAGCCCTCATAATACCCAAATGACTGAGTATAGGGTAACTGAGCACCTTTTTCATATACAGAATGATTGAGTCAGTATTTTTCTGGTAAGACAGCTAAACATATGGTGGGCCAGGTACACCCAAGGAAGCCCCTACAACCTCCCTCCCTGACTAGGTGTCACGGTGCCCTGAGTGCAGAATGCGACACCGCAGGATGCTCTGGAACTGTCCTCATCAGCTGGAGCCCCCGGGGGACAGCATGTCTTCCTGTTAGTTGCATCTGGAAGTGCCATGCTCACCCTCTCTATCCAATACACGTTTAATTCATATCTGTGTGTGTGGGTAAGTGAAGAAGAAACTTAAGTAGTGGAACTTAATACCTAATGTGGAATACATATTCTACATAACTTCACTCAACTAGACAGTAGGGATAGTGCATGGGGCCGTCTGTTTATAGGTCACAGTTCAAAGATGTTGAATCATGACAGAGGAAGAGAGACTGATCACTGAGTCTTCTGAGCAGAGGTTTAAGATTAGAAAGAAAAATGCTACCCAGAAGGAACTCAAATTCATGGGACAAAATGTTAGAATATCCATGTAGGAAGATGCAAAGAAAGATAAATGGAAAGATGCCATGGAGGTCACAAGGACAAACAACTGCATGTAACCAAGGGCACATGGCCAGGTCACCTTGCTAAAGGGTTTCGACGATCATGTTTCTAAATGGAAGAACCTTACATTTCTTTTCAGACATTTCCAAGGGGATGAAATCAGAAGAACAAGAATCTTGGTTAGGAGACTGTGTACCGCTACAGCAAGAGTGCTGGCCCCAGTCAAGCACTTACTTCACTGATTACAACTGTCCACGGCTCCATGTCCCCATAGACTGTAGGTGCTAGGACAACCCCTGATGCATTCTAGGTAACTGGTAACTGTTTACTAAATAGCACATTTTATAAATGTGTGCATCAACGTCACTTCAGTGTTCACTACTAAATGACCACCTCGTTCCTTAGCTACTCAAGCTGAAAATAATAATAATATTATTATTGTTTTTCACATAGTAAATTTTTTATTGGAGGGGGAGAACAGCTAAAATCTACATTCTTAGAAAAATTTTAGTATGCAACACAATATTTTGAATTATAATCCTTGTGCTGCACATTATATTTCTAGGCTTATTTAATCGATCATAGTTGGCACGACTATAACCATAGAGACTATTGAGATTACAATGTTCTTTACAAATAACTGTATTCAAGAAAAAAATTGAAATGACACCCACAAAAAAAGCTCGTTGCGTTTTTATAATAAACAACAATGAAAGAAAGAAAATATGTTTTGAGAAGAATTTAAAGTACTGAACTTAGGTTAAATTATTTAATACAAAAAAGTATTAAAGTGTTATTTAACTCATTTGTAATTTAAAGCCAGCAGAATATACATACTTCTAATTGTCATCCTACCAAGAAGATACATATACTGAAATCAACAAAGTTTTAAGTTCTTCAGTTTTTAAAGATGCATAGTTTAACATTACTGAGACACTTTCCAACACATCTTCTAAGCAAGGCACCAGACTCCAAATTTTTTTTTTCACTTAAAAAATATTCACTGGGCTGGGTGCATGACTCACGCCTGTAATCCTAGCACTTGGGAGGCCGAGGCGGATGGATCACCTAAGATCAGGAGTCTGAGACCAGCCTAGCCAACGTGGCAAAACCCCATCTCTACTAAAAATACAGAAAATCAGCCAGGTGTGGTGGCGAGTGCCCGCAATCCCAACTACTTGGGAGGCTGAGGCAGGAGATGTGCTTGAACCAGGGAGGCAGAGGTTGCAGTGAGCCGAGATCATACCATTGCACTCTAGCCTGGGCGACAGAGACTCTGTTTCAAAAAAAAAAAAAAAATCATTTTACTAGTCTCTTCATTCATTTTACTGGTCTCTATAACAGATTTGAAGGAAAATTTATAGACTGTAAGTCATGCTTTCTGTTATTATCTACCTCCTACTTATTCTTTACCTGAAGGTGAAATGTCTAACTGTGACTTGGAACTGTCATCGACCCACAGTATTCTAAGCACATATTATTTTCATTACCAAATTTCATCTTCCCAGCTTGAAGGACTACTAGCAAACTGAGGTAGTGACAAGATTGACATGTGAGAAGTCAAAAGAAGGCAATCTGAGGCTACTGACCCGCTGGCCATGTTATACCTAAGAAATCAGTCACTTGAGCATCCCTGGGTAGGAGGCTACTGTGTGTTGTTGAGGTCACATCCACATCACCTGCTGGCTGAGATGGAGTGAGTTAAATCACAAAAGTTAAGAGTAAAGAGTGTTGGTCAAACGAATAGACCTAATCCTGATATCCTTGAGAATTTCAGATGGAGAAGCATTTTCAAAGAAAACCATTGTTTCACAATGATCTGACAATGAATTTTTCTTGCCTGTAAATTTTATTTGAAAAATGATAAGGATAAAAATAATTACATTTTTCTTCCTTTTACACTTATTTGACCTAAAATAAAATTTCAAACCCCCTAGAACCTGGAGGCTATCACCACATATCCTGATCATTCAACCTGGAGTTGACATACCTTTTCCGGTGTCACCACCATCCATGTACATACATGGCTAATGATGCATCTTCATCATATGCCTCTGATTAAATCTATCATGCTCAGTTACTCCTCCCAGGAAGAATCAAGCCATAGGAAAATAGGACTAAGGCTGAGGATGAGAAAAAGGTGAAGTATGGAAAGTACTGGAAGACTGGGGACATGAAGTGGGCTGGGGAGACAAGGAATTTAATGGGAGATCCTGAACACACAGGAGCAGAAAAGGGACAAAAGCTTACAATGAACTACCAGAAATTGGAGGGGAAATAAAGATGTCAAAGATAAAAGCCAATTTCACCTCATGCACAACTCTGTCTCCAGCAGGATCTACTCCTCCAGGCTTAGTGGGTGGTAACTATTGGAAGGTTGGCAGAGATGTGGGAACTAAGAAATAAACCAAGACTACAAAATTACCACTGTGCCTACTTCAATACACCTTTCTTCCCCCACTCCAGGTAACACTCACATAGAAAGCACAGCACAAAATGAATGCCCACTGGTTGGTTAGTAAAAAGTTGTAAAGTAGGCAGAGAATGGAAAAGGCATCATCGTACTGTTACCAAGCAAAGGAGGCTCGCTGCCCAAGGCACTGGAAGTCAATACTGTAACACTGGGTTTTTGATAAAATAAAAACTGTTATTGCATGTCAACCTACAAAGAAATAGGAAGTCCAGCTCAAATCTGTCTCCCTGTTAGGGCAATTATTAGAAATGGTTTTGAGTGTGGATTCCGGGATTAGCAGGTGCGCAGTGGAAGGAAAGAGGAAGTCTGGGAAGTCCTTGGGCATGTGCTCCCGTCTCTTCATGCTACCTAAGGGTTCCACGTGCAAATTCAGTGAGGAGTTACTATGAAACATGCCATAGAAATTCAGCTGTAAGGTCAGCAAGCTGGGTCTGTGCAGACTCTAGCTGGCCTTATAGGTTCCAATGGATTTCAGCCAGTTTTATTAACCTACAAGCCCAGGCATTTCAGCATTTCAGCAATTTGTTTCTTTTATCTGCCATCCTGTAAACTCAAGAATTTCTATGACTGTTTTCTTTAACTCTTTGGCACACAGTTTCAACCCCCTTCTTCTCAGAGGTTGTCATTCTCACCCTCACCTTCTGGTTCCTGCAGGCTCAGTTCTAGCCTCCCACATTGTATTAGTTTTTTCTCACAATGCTATAAAGAACTGCCCAAGACTGGGTAATTTATAAAGGAAAGAGGTTTAGTTGACTCACAATCTCACGTGACTGGGGAGGCCTCAGGAAACTTACAATCACGGCAGAAGGCCAAGGAGAAGCAGTTACCTTCTTCACAACGCGGCAGAAAGGAGACGTGCTAAGAGAAGGGGAAAGAGCACCTTATAAAACCATCAGATCTCGTGAGAATTCACTCACTATTGCGAGAACAACATGGGGGAAACTGCCCCCATGATCCAATTACTTCCACCTGGTCTCTCCTTTGACATGCGGGGATTATGGGGATTACAATTCAAGATGAGATTTGGGTGGGCACACAAAGCCTTACCATATCACACATATCATACACAGAGCCTAACCTCCCCACATCCCATTCCTTGATGGGGCGGGGGGGGGGGGCAAGTGGGGAGGGGGGTGACATCCCTGTTCTCAGCCATCACAGGAAGTCATGACCCTGCAGGTGCAGAGACGTGGCTCACATTTGTATCTTTTGGGGAAACTGAGATAATCAAGGTGGGGCTAGGCTCTGGGGACGAGGCAAGTAAGGGACTTTGCCACGTCCGCACCCACCAGGCAAGGAGCAGAGGCTCTGTTAGGGCGCCATGCCAGGGGCTGCAGTTTCAAAATCCTGCAGACTCCACCCTCGATCTGGCCGCACTGTCCTCAATCCTGCGAGGTGACCTGGGGAGGGAGGACAGGTCGCATGCTCCGACCTCACCAGGGACTCCACTGGACCAGAGTTCTTCCTCCGCCCAGTCCACATGAGAACACTCCGTGGCCGGCCGGGAGACAGCTGCAGACCTGGAAGCCCTGGAAAAAAAACTGATATCGCCATCGCCGCCGCCGCTAGAGGGCGCCTGGGGGCGAGGCGCGGGTGGGGCCAGGCGGTGCCCTACAGGAGGCAGGGCGGCGAGCCGAGAGGGGCGGGGCAAGGGACCGGGAGGCGGGGCCAGCGGCCGCAAGGCGGAAGAGCCCCTCTCACCTCTGACCCAGCGCCTCCCGCTCTCTTCACTCTCAGGCCTTCTTCGCGTTGTTGCCAGTGTCGCATCGCTGGGCTCGCTTCCTCCGAGGTCTCTAAGAGCCGCCTACTGCGCCCCGCCCGCCACCCGGAAGCCCCCAGCCCCTCAAGGACGCATCACTTAGTGCCGCGCTCACGGCTACCGTCACAAGCGCCCCCAGCCCCACCCTACCCCGGCCTGCCCGCCGTCCTTCTCCCGCCCCCGCCCCTGCCTGCCAGCTCCACCGGGCCGCAGGTGCGGACGACCTCAAAATTCCTCGGCCAGCGAAGGCCGCCAGCTGCAGGGAGCGGAGGGGAGGCGCGGTCCCGCAGCGCCCCCAGACTCATGTCTCAGGTGTGTCCAGACCCCCGAGGCACCGCTCGCAGGGCGATGACAGCCCGCGAGGCTCGGCCTCGGCCCCCGGCACCCTTGGTCCCAGCTACGCCGCCTCCTAGCCTTCCCCCAAGTCCGAGGGAGTGGTGGGATTCTCCCCGACGCAGTGGAAACCTGGAATCCCCTTTAGGGTCCCGTTCGTGCTGCACCCTTGACTCCACCATCTGCAAAGGGATTCTTGTCTGGAATCCCCGAAGCCTTTAGGACAGCTCTTATTCTGTTGAATGAAGAGTCTCTAATTTTCGGAAAGACCACAGGCTAAAAGTCAACTGAGTTTTCTTGAATAGTTATAGTTAAATTTGAGGCAGGAATTGAATTTCAGTTGATAGCCACAAAGCGGACTGGTACGAACCTACTGGATGGTCATTGTGGTGACTACTTGGAGGCACCTTCCACTTTGTGGATTTGTTTCAGTTGAAATTCATTTCCATAGAACTTATTTAGGTCTCTATTACTGATTTGACCGCTTTCAGTGCAGAGGGAAGCCTGTGATTTCTGTGCAGCGTCAGGTTGAACAATTTAACAGTGTAAAATGTGTTTTCTGCCTGCCTGAGTCGACAAGCCAAATGTCCCCTCCTTTACTTTTCCAGGTTGTGCCTTTTTAGCCAAGAAGCATGGAGGTCATTCACGGCAGGCCCTACTGTTGCAGGGAGCTTGAAGGAGCTGACATACTGTCCAACACCTTTTACTCTAATGAATTGCACACCCCCCTCCAAACGACTACTCGCCCAACTGCCTCAGAGGACAGGTAAAACAAAAACTAGAAAAAGCAAAAAAGAAAAAGCAGTTTTAATGCATTAGTGTATTTTATTATGTGATGAAAAACATGTATTGTTCTGGGGCTCTTCTGTTTTTTGTTTGTTTGATTTTGAGACGGAGTCTCACTCTTGTCACTCAGGCTGGAGTGCAGGTGTGATCTCGACTCACCCGGACCTCCGCCTCCCAGGTTGAAGTGATTCTCCTGCCTCACCTTCCAGAGTATCTGGGATTACAGGCATTCTCCACCATCCCCAGCTAATTTTTTTGCATTTCTAGTAGAGACAGGGTTTCACTATGTTGGCCAGGCTGGTCTCAAACTCCTGACCTCAAATGATCCACCCACCTCGGCCGCCCAAAGTGCTGGGATTACAGGCGTGACCACTGCACCGGGCTGGGGCTCTTCTGCTTATCATATCACAGGGAAGGCAAAACGTGGCAATTAACTGAACCGTCAAGTGTCTGTAAGCAACTCGAGAAGTAAGTATAAAAGCCAGACATCATATTCATCCACTACATTCTAAAATCGTAGAATGGCCCGTTCCTTCATTGGGAAATTAATATGTTGTAATCAAAAACTATTATAAAGAGTACTGTATTGATTCCCTAACATGCCCTTCTACCGTCTAGAATTTGCTGCTTATAGCTGTGTAAATTTTTGCTTCACCAAATTCCCTGTAGCACATTAATTACACATTATGATTTAATTTATGAAAAGCAGTTTGGTGATTTCTCCAAGAACTCAAAACAGAGTTACCATTTGACCCAGCAATCCCATTATTGGATTCTAAGTTGTTCTTATAAGTTGTTCTATCAAAGGAATATAAGTTGTTCTACCATAAAGACACAGGTATGTTCATCGCAGCACTATTCACAATAGCGAAGATATGGAATCAGCCTAAATGCCCATCAATGGTTGACTGGATAAAGAAAATGTGGTACATATACACCATGGAACACTATGCAGCCATAAAAAACGAGATCATGTCCTTTGCAGCAACATGGATGGAGCTGGAGGCCGTTATTCTAAAGCAAACTAACACAGGAACAGAAAACCAAATATCACCTATTCTCACTTATAAGTGGGAGCTAAACATTGAGTACACATGGAGACAAAGAAGGGAACCACAGACACCAAGGCCTACTTGAGGGTGGAGAGAGGGAGGAAGGCGAGGACCAGAAAACTACCTCTTGGGTACTGCGCTTATCACCTGGGTGACAAAATAATTTGTACACCCAACCACTGCAACGTGTAATTTACCCGTATAACAAACCTGCATATGTACCCCTGAACCTAGAAAAAAAGTTTTTAAAAGTAATTACAATGAAAAATATTGCACCTAACATATCTAATGATTACTATGTGTCAGCACTCTACCAAATGCTTTGTATGTAGTAATTCGTTTAATCCTCATGACAACCCTATGAGATAAGTACTACTGTTATCTGCATTTTACATATGAAATAACAGATACACACAAGGAGTTTGCCAAGATCTTAGTGTCAGCATTTCCTCTATTGTATTTACTTGAATCATTTTGAGGAAAGGAAAAGAAAAAAACACCTCAAAACACCTGGACAATGAAAAAATGACTGGTTGTCTGCTTGTTTTGTGGAGTTCTTTTCTTTCTTTTTTTTTTTTTTTAGACGGAGTCTCGCTCTGTTGCCAGGCTGGAGTACAGTGGCACAATCTCGGCTCACTGCAACCTCCGCCTCCTGGGTTCAAGCAATTCTCCTGCCTCAGCCTCCCGAGTAGCTGAGACTACAGGCGCACACCACCACACCCAGCTAATTTTTTTGTATTTTTAGTAGAAACGGGATTTCACCATGTTGGCCAGGATGGTCTCGATCTCCTGACCTCGTGATCCATCCACCTCAGCCTCGCAATCATTTAAGAATTCTTTAGGAAACCAGGCAGGCAGTCACCCAACCTCAGTTTAAACACTTCCAAAAAGGACAGCACTTCCACACCAGGCAGTCCATTCCACTTTTGGATGCTCCTGATTGTTAGATCATTTTCTTTCTAATGAGAACAATTTTTTCCCTTGTAATTTCTGCCTACTGATTCTGGTTCTTCCCTCTGAAGCTATGCAAATAGTAATTCATCGTCCCATGCTAGCAGCCCTTCAAAATCTGAAGATTCTCTTGGCCCCTCTGAGAGTTCTGTTTGCCAGACTAAACACTGATTCTCACAGATTCAGCTCCTTTTTCTTCTTGCACTTAGCCTTTCACCATCTCGATCAGACTTCCACAGGTCTTCTGCAGTTTACAAACATGCTGTTTATATTAATAAAGAAAAAGAATGATTTTTCCATAATTATAAAACTAACACACATTCCTCATAATGTAGAAATCATAGAAATCTGTAAGGAAAACAAATTCTTTCTGTTTCCAACAGAAAAATTATGAAAATGAGGCACAGGAAAGAAACCCTCTGTACTTCCTTTATCCAGAGATAATAACGACTGTGTTAACATCTTAATATGTGTCCTCTCCAATTTTTTTAAATGTAAAGATCATATTCAACATTTTTTAAATCAATTGCTATTTTCACTTAATGAAAAGAAATATTCTTATATTGGGGGAAGAGGAGCTCTTGTCATTTCTGGGTCAGTCCTGGCTGCCCCTACTCCTCTACCGTTGACCTGATTCACAAGAGTGGTTTTCAGCCCTTAATTCCCGTTCAGCTCCAAGGGCTATCACATTAGGCAGAGCTTCACTTGAGTCAAATGAAATTCTTAGTGGATTGTGTGTGATCTGGGAACGGGCAGTTGTCCCTGGCTCAAAAACAGCAATGTGAGGTTTTATATTTGGCCTAAAGGAATCCAAGAATTTAGGGCTGCCATGTCTGAATGCACCACCAAAAAGCACTGTCAAAGGCTTTTCACTGAAATGTTGATCCCCTCTACCTAAAAGGTCCTGTAGTTGGTTAGTGATCAGCTCCAAAACCCTTTAACTGGCATGAAATTTAAGAGAAGCACATTTTTTGTTAACTGACTATAAAATTCAACACGATATATGGTCAACTATAAACTACAAAAAGGTATTATTTGAAGCTCTGTCTAGGTACAACCATGTCCCTGGCTACTAATAACTACAATTTGCTTTCCCTTTTATTTCACGTGAATTATTTCCTTTCACAATCCCCAGACTGAGAAAACCAGGATGATCATGTGTTCTCAGAACCCCTCCTCTTAACCCTCTCTTAAAAAGCAGCCAGACAGCTTACAAAAGAGTCTCTTCTCTCAGTGTTAGTGATGGAACGGCTCTGGGTGGTGATCGCAGGATACTGGTGGTCCGTCTGTTCTATCATTGCTGAGGCTCACTTCTCCAGACCAGGTGCAGGGTCTGTGGCTCCCAATTTGAATCACAAGGTATCTCAACAGCAAAATAAAATAATACAAACAGAAAGCCCCTGGTTTTTCAGGATTACCTTCATAACGGTAAGGATGAATGTGAGCCCTAACATACGTCTGCACTCAGCAGCTTAATTTTCTAAACATGGATATACTTAAAGGGACACTCTTTGTAAATACCATGATGTACCCAGGTACAACTTAGATCGTGTAGGCTGTACCTACAGCTTAGATGCAGCCATCATGGCCCTCACTTGGCAGTTTTAGCAGTGACGCAAAACAATTTCCTCACATCAGCCTACTTTTTTTTTCTTTTCACGATAGGTGAGGTGAATACAAAAATTAGCCAGGTGTGGGGGCTCACACCTGTGGTCCCAGCTACTTGGGAGGCTGAGGTGGGAGGATCACTTGAGCTTAGAGGCAGAGGTTGTAGTATGCCAAGATCACACCACAGCACTCCCGACTGGGCAACAGAGCGAGACCCTGTCTCAAAAATCAAAACAAAATAAAACAAGACAAAAATAGGTGACGCAGTCTAGCTGCCCTGTTACCCAGGACTGGTCTGCAGACAGGGTACTTCAAAATCACCTGAGGAACTTCCTAGAAAGACAGATTCTCAGGCTTCCTCTGTGGACATGCTGACTCCCCAGGTCTGAGGTGGGGCAAGGGAATCTGCATTTTTTAGTTTTTCAGCTTACATTGAGAACTACTGGGCTAGCAGCACTGAAAATGTAAGAAAACCAGGACTACGGTTCTGGCTTACCTGATGACCAAGAGTAAGTTAGTTGTTACACTTTAATGACTTTATTCAAGTGGATTTTTTAGAACAATTATGCTAGCCACTATTTTATATAAACTTGCTTATCTCCTTTAAAAATATTAAGTATATAAACAGGTGGTTTTTTGTTCTCATTTCTTCTGTTGAAAATTTAAGTGTGGCAGGAACAGCTACTCAAAATCATCAAGATTCCTATCCCCTTTTTCACTCAGCTGACCTCCTTACTTCTAGCAAGTTCTCTTAGCTCACAGGGCAAACATATCCATTAAGGAAGTGCCTTGAGAACTGCTTAGGATTTCATCATATAATAGAATTTCATTATAGAATTTGATTATCAGTTCCCATTTTGTTTCTGGATTCACTTTGCTGTTTTCTGACTCTTAAAACATTTTTTTAAATAATAGTTATCTGCCAACTAAAAATGAGGGTTATGTTTATTTCAAGCTTTTCTTTAATCATGCCTCCCAGTAATTACTGGCTAAATTACTGAATTTGGGACTTGATGCACAAAATCTTGTACAGTGACTTTAAAATGAAATATTGGTTCATCTATAGGGAATGTACCTTTTCAAAAACAAGTAAACAATTTTCTATTGCTGGAGATGGTAGCACCAATAATTTGGTAATTATTCTCTTTGTTATAGAGATGTATTTTATTTACATTGAGAACTACTGGGCTAGCAGAAAGGGGGAGAGAGGGAGAGATAGAGGGAGAAAGAGGTGAGAGAGACAGTGAGAGAGAGGGGGAGGAAAAGAGGGAGAGAAAAAGGGAAGCGGAGACAGAGAGGAAAAAAGAAAGGTTTAAAATTTCATTAAAATTATTAAAACATAACCCTCATTTTTAGTTGGCAGATAACTATCATTTTTAAAAAATGTTTAAGAATCAGAAAGCAACGAAGTGAATCCAGAAACAAATGGGAGCCTATAATGAAATCCTAAAATTATTACATCCTAAAATGTCCATTTTTATTTTAATTTGGTTCCTTCTCTAGAATTCTGTGAGTATTAAGGCTAAGGGGAGGGAGACGTGATACCTTAAAGTAAGAGGGAAATATGACTTATTTATGCATTGTCTTTTATTTTAAATGATTTCCTGCAACTTTCCAGCTTTAGGTGGATGCCAGTCCAAATGATTGATTAGCATTTTCTACCGGCTCATCTTCCGGGGACAATGTAATATACGGGGGTCAGATGTTGAGAAATTGACTCATTTAGGTTTTGAATGTAACTTTTACAAACTTAGATATTAAAGCTTAGGTTGTCATTAATCAAATGCATTTAAATATTTTTAACTTGTCATGTCCCCGAAACCGTGTCTCTTGATCGTTTTCAGACAGCTAGAGAGGACGTAGAGGTCTGAGAGCTGAATGCCAGCATCCCTTCTACAGCACCCCAAATCAGTGGGCCCAGGACTCTCCTTGCCTAGCTAGTGCAGGGTTAGCAAACTTTTTCTGTAAAGAGCCAGATGCTAGGCTTTACCGTCTGTGTCCAACTATTCAACTCTGCCATTGTGAGGCAAAAGCAGCCATAGACTGTAGATAGTTCATAAATGAATGGTCATGGCTGTATTCCAATAGACTTTTATTTACAAAAACAGGCAGGGAGTTGGATTTGGCTCATGGGCCATGCTTTGCCAACCCTCAATCTAGTGACTTCACAGGATAATACATTCCACTTATAAGACAGTCCTGAGTGTTGCTTCTTCATTCTATTCAACAATTATTCCAGGTGGAGGAGAGGGGGCTTATGTTAAGCCAAGCACTGCACTGGTAAAGAGAAAAAAGTTGCTCCACAGTTCATACGTCTTTCTCCTTCCCTCTCTCTCTCTCCCTGTCTCTCCCCTTCTCTCTCCCTATCTACCTATCTCCCCTTCTCTTTCTCACTCTCTCTCCCTTTCTCTCCCTCCCTTTTTCTCCCTCTTTCTTCCCCCTTCCTCCTCTCACCCTCCTCCCCAACCCTTCACCCCACCCCCCTTCCTCTCCTCCATGTTTCTGAGTGGCTGCCACTGTTCTCACGGTATAGTCCAGAGGATTTTGAAGGATAGGATACTGTCCTTGTTTTCCTCTCATGCTCCACCTCTCACCATGGCCCTTCTCTACATGCCCCAAGTTCTGGAATTCTATATCAACTCTTCTAATATAGTTCAAAATTCAACTGTATTTTCTCAACCCCTAAGATCTGGGTAAGTTCTACTCAAATCTTTACTCATGCCTTGTGGAATACCTCCAGATTTATCCAAGTTCCCAGGATAAGGATAGGGATAGCATTTGAAAGTCTCATGGTCACGTCTGACTTTGGGTTCCTGGTTGCACTTAAAAGAAGACACTGGCCCAGATGTGAAACTCAGTCATCCCTCATTTTTCTCTACAGACCTTGTCCATGCAGAGCATTTGTGAGCCTGGTAAACTTCACTGAACTGTTGGGGATCAGGAGGGAGAGTCACACCATGCCATGCTACATGTAACCAAAACACCTTATAGTCATAACTTCCATATTCTTAAAAGGTCTTTCACCAGCTGTCACCAAGGGTTTCTCCCTGGGTTTCCAACCAGTGCAGTCCCCAGTAGCCTCAGCATCCTGCTGGCTCCTCTCATCTCCCTCTTCCCTTACTCCCCTTTCCTCTCCTCTCCCTCTTTCAAGAGCAAACAAACACATTTCTCCCACTGCAGAGCAGTTTAATCAGTCTGAGCTTGCCTGAGCTCCTACCAACACCCATACTTTCAGAGTCTGTGTCTACACCAAGTGGCTTAGCAGAATATTTTACCAAACAAAAGTAATTCTTCCCTAAGAGAGATTCTAGACTAAAGCCAACACTGTCAAGAATTTTCCAGTCTATTAAACCCTAGGCCTTGCTACCTGCTATTCCCTTGCATGCCCCAGTATTTCCTCTCTTTCCTCTAGATAAGTCCTACTCATCCTTTAGAACGCATCTTGTGATTCCCCCAAGAATCCTTCCTCCTGAAAGGATTCCTGTTTGTCCTGCAAAGTGCCTTATAGGTATATACCATAATACCAATCCAGGACCACTTAAATCCAAGCTTAAGTTTAGGGTAGATGCAAACTGGGGCCACAGGGGAACTGGTTAACTTCCGACTCACCTTGAACAGGAGAGGGTAAGCATTTTAAGGTCCCAGCTTCTTGTGTAGATGGTCTCCTTTAGTTTCCTCACTTGGCTGATTTCCATATCCCTCACCTTAAAACAAAAATGTAAATTTGCCAGGATTGACCCTGCCCTAAGGGCAGAAGTGGCTTCCCTGCTTGCTTCCTTCACTGGGTTCCTATTTACCATCTAGTACTCATCCCTTTCTGTCTTGTCAAAAAGTTAGTTGTTTTTAAGATTTTTTTTTTCTCCTCCCAGTATTTTTAGTTGTTTTCAGTGGGAAGTTTGGTCCAAATAACCTAGGCCGCCATTACTGGAAACTGAAAGTCATTAAATCCTTCCTAATTAGGAAGCAGAACTTTTGCCAGATACATTTGCAGGTGTTTTTGTGAGGCTGTGTTCCTAACCAGAAGATTTCATTCCTCTCTCACAGAAAGCAGTACAGGAAACAAATCCACCTCTTTGGCCTTACTCATTTATTCAGTAGTATTTATTGGGTACTTCCTGTGTGCCAGGCACTGGGGTAAAGCCTGGTTGCAACAGTGAGCCAATAGAATCCCTGCCCTTCACTCCTTTGTTAAGAAAAAGCAGAGAGAATCATCTGAGCTACCAGTTTCAAGATTAGATAAGCCCTACCAACCAATTTAGGAAACCCCCATATCTCCAGTCCACTGCATAGTACTGTTGTAAGGGATGGGACTTGGAGATATGATTACCATACAAGGTAACTGTTGAATAGAATAGTGTTTCCAAAACTTTAGCATGCACAAGAATCACCTGGAGGGCTTCTTAAAACATTACTACACCCCATCCCCAGAGATTCTGATTCTTAGGTTCTGAGATGGAGCCTGAGAATTAGCATTTCTAAGAAGCTCTTAGGAGATGCTTATGCTACTAGTCTAGGGACCACTGTTTGAGAACCATTGTTGTAGTAGCCCTAGATAAAACGTATGAGCAAGTAGCTCCTTTAGAAGATTAGAAATATTCCTTTACAATACTCTCTGTTTTTGAAAATCCAAAAATAATCTGTAGCCCAAGACCATTTAATGAGGAAGAAGGATTTTCAACAAATAGAGCTAGGACAACTGGATATTCACATGCAAAAGAATAGATGCATGAGATCCCTTATCTCATATTATATCCAAAATTAACTCATCCTGAATCAAAGACCTAAGCGTAAGGGCTAAACTGTAAAATACTTAGAAGAAAACATAGCAGTAAATCTTCATGGCCTTGGATTTGCAACTGTGTTCTCAGATATGACATCAAAAGCATAAGCAATAAAAGGAAAAACAGATCAAGTGAACTTCATCAAAATTAAAAACCTTTTTTTCTTCAAAGGACACTATCAAGTAAGTAAAAAGAAAATGCACAGAATAGGAGAAAATATTTGCCTATTATACCTGACAAGGGACTTGTAAGTAGGATATATAAAGAACTCTTATAACTCAAAAATAAGACAAATAACAAAAAATGCAAAGGATCTGAATAGATATTTCTCCAATAAAGATATTACCAATAGGAACATGGAAAAAAATGCTCAATATCATTAGTCATTGGGGAAATGCAAATCAAAACTACAATTAGATACCACTTCACATCCACTAGAATGGCAATAATTCTTTTAAATTTTAACAGAAAATAACAAGTGTTGGCAAAGATGTGGAGATATTGGAATCCTCATACAATGTTGGTAGGAATGTAAAATGGAGCAGCTACTGTAGAAAACAGTTTGGCAGTTCCTCAACAAATTAAACAGAATTACCATATGATCCACTTCTAATTTAATTCCCCAAAGAATTAAAAACAGATATTCAAACCAAAATTTGGACATGAATATTCATAGCAGTATTATTCACAAGAGTAAAAGGTGAAAATAACCCAAATGTCCATCAACTGATAAATGGTGAAACAAAACGTGATATATCTATATGGTAGAATATTACATAGCCATTAAAAGGAATGAAGGGCTGGGTGCTGCGGCTCATACCTGTAATCCTAACACTTTGGGAGGCCGAGGTGGGGGGGGATCACCTGAGGTCAGGAGTTCAAGACCAATCTGGTCAACATGGTGAAACCATGTCTCTACTAAAAATACAAAAAATTAGCCAGGCGTGGTGGCGGGCAGCTGTAATCCCAGGCACTGGGGGGGCTGAGGCAGGAGAATCACTTGAACCCATGAGGTGGAGGCTGCAGTGAGCCAAGATCACACCATTGCACTCCAGCCTGGGCAACAAGAGTGAAACTCCATCTTAAAAAAAAAAACAAATAAATAAATAAATGGAATGAAGTATGGACACATACTACAAAATGGATGAACCTTGAAAATATCATTATCCCAAGTCGAAGCCCATCATCATAAAAGGCCATGTGTTATATTATTCTATTTACAGGAAATGTCCAGAATAGGCAAATCTACAGAAAGTAGATTAGTATGATAGTTGCCAAGGGACAGACTGAGGGTGGGGAGTATAGGGGATAATGGCTTAGGAATACAGGGTATTCTTGAGATGATGAAAATGTTGTAAAGTTGACTGTGGGGATGCTCGCACTTATCTGTGAATAAACTTTAAGGCCATTGAATTATACACTTTATTTTTTAATTAATTATAAATTTATACAATAGTGACAGGGTCTTGCTATGTTGCCCAGGGTGGCCTTGAACTCCTGAGCTCAAGTAGTCCTCCTGCCTCAGCCTCCCAAAGTGCTGGGATTATCGGTATGAGCCACTGCACCTGGCCTGAACTGTACACTTTAAATGGATGAATTGTGTGGCAAGTTAATTCAATCTCAATAAAGCTGTTTTTAAAAATAAACACATGGGCAGACGCAGTGGCTCACACCTGTAATCTCAAGCACTTTGGGAGGCCGAGGCAGGTGAATCACCTGAGGTCAGGAGTTCAAGACAAACCTGGCCAACGTGATGAGACGCCCCATCTCTACTAAAAATGCAAAAATTACCTGGGTATGGTGGCACGCCCCTGTAATCCCAGCTACTTGGGAAGCTGAGGTGGGAGAATTGCTTGAACCCAGCAGGCAGAGGCTGCAGTGAGCCAAGATCATGCCACTGCACTCCAGCCTGGGCAACAGAGTGAGACCCTGTCTCAAAAAAATAAATAAATAAAATTTAAAAAATAAAAAATAAACACACTACAACTGATGACCAAAAAAAGGATAATCTGTAAGTCCTCCGAAATTTAACCTCATTCTTTCAGCAGTCCCATGATGCCTAAATAACCAGTATCATAATCTACCTGACACTGAGAATTCTGTGTTCTGAAGATTTAATCTGAAAATTCTTATGAAGTGGTAGGAATTTTATGCAATCTGTTATGCAGTTTTGTGCATCTGTTTTGTTGCTGAGGCTGTTTAAAGTCTCTCTTTTTTCACAGGTATCAGGAATTAAGGGAGTCACTTCAACACTGTAGACTTCCTTGGGGCGCTGAAAGAGAGTATGGTGGGATAATACCGATTTCACTCCCCGAGGACCACAGGCCAAAGTGTGAGCCTCCTCGTGTCATGGGCAAAGGACATCAGCATTACGGATTTGGTGGAGAAACCTGGCCAAGGTAAATAAACTTTCTACCATTCACAGAAAGGTCTTTATTATCCATTTTTCTTTATTTCTATTGTGAGTCCTTTGTTTGCTTAAATCTGTCTTCAAAGTTATTTCTTTTACTATTTATGAAAAGACGCAGAATGAAAGTAATTTCTAATTGTGAAATAATAATAAATGAATGATTTTTGCTGTCCTTAGTGATGTTAAAATATTGTGATCAGAAATTTTGATTCATTTAATTCCTTTACTTACTTATCATATCTTATCTAAAACTAAATGGGAATGTTCCTGAGATAGAAAGAGAGAAAAACAATTAAATGTTAAATATTTTTGAGCAAAGACCTGGCCTAATTTGTGCAGATGCTCTTGGTTTTTGGAACTTTTGATTTGTAATTTGTCAGTCTTTTTGATAATCACTAGAATCTGCTGGGCGTTGTTTTCGAGTGTTAAAACCTTTCAATGATAGTCTATAAATCTTAAAGTCACTTAGCAACTCTATTCAGAACATATTAAAATTCAAGAAAAAGCAAAAAAAAAAAAATCTGAATAGCAAATGTCATATTAAATATTTCCTAAGGATTAAGACATTTACTCAGAGCAGAGCCTATCCTACAGTTGGCACAGAGCCTGCTTCCCCCTGCTTTATCTAACAATCCTGATTATCTGGCTCATGAACACTTTAGTTAACTAATTCTTTGTTCTAAAGCAGGTAAAAGAAATAAATTAAGGAAGACAAACCACAGCAAGAGAAAGAAACATTAACAACAGGGACATGTGCCGCCGGTGACCTTGTCAAAGCCTTAGAAAAGCAATAAAAAGCAGACAAATAAAAAGTCACAGGCCAATTAGAAAGATTCAGACATCAACACACATAGATAGTGAGGACCTCACGTTCATTCATTCACTCAGCAGACGTGTTGAAGCCCATGCTCTCATGGAACTGCAGTCTCTTTGTGAAGCAGATGCTGCCATCCTTGTTTTACAGTGAATAAACAGACCCGAGAGATTCAGCACCTTTCCTTGGGTCAGACAATTATAAAGTTGTTAAATAGGGATTTGAGTCCAGATTTATTGACTCCAACACCCCAACTTCTTTTTATCTGTTCATTTTATTTATGCAATCTGTTTATTCATTTATCTGCTCTGTAATTTAAGTATAGGAAGCATTGTTCTGGAGACTGGGGAGATAGCTGTGTATGGAATTTACAGCTACTGCCCTCCCAAAATCTAAATATTAAAAAATGCACAATGCTTTGTAAGAATTAGAAGTATTCATACAGAATTCCAGTGTGTAAAAAGAAAGCCAAAGCGTTGTTTCTTAAGGGCAATCTACTTCGAAATGAGATTGGTGCATGATCTCTTACTGAATGTGCAGGGAGAGAGAGAATACTTGTTCCACTCAGAACGCCAGTTATACCTGGCATATCTCTTAATTTTTTTTTTTTTTTTTTTTTTTTGAGATGGAGTTTCACTCTTGTTGCCCAGGCTGGAGTGCAGTGGCGCGATCTCAGCTCACTGCAACCTCCCCCTTCTGGGTTCAAGTAATTCTCCTGCCTCAGCCTCCCAGCCTAGCTAGGATTACAGGTGTGCGCCACCATACCCGGCTAATTTTGTATTTTTAGTAGAGACAGGTTTTCTCCATGTTGATCAGACTGGTCTCGAACTCCTGACCTCAAGTGATCCACCTGCCTCGGCCTCCCAAAGTGCTGAGATTACAGACGTGAGCCACCGCGCCTGGCCAATCCTGTTCTTCTTAAACTAACCATTGCTCTCCAGTCTGGGCAACAAGAGTGAAACTCTGTCTCAGGAAAAAAAAAAAAAAAAAAAAGAAAAGAACAAGATTATGGGAGGATATTAGATTAGCTCACAAAACTGTGGGATGCCTAGAGAAATAGGCTCATTGTTCGGCATCCAGGAATAGTGGCCAACTCACTCCCAGGACTGGCCTCATCAGGGAGGAAGTGTCTCTTTAACTGGACACCTCTGCTGCCACCTTATTGGCAGTTTGGATGCCCCTCATGAAGCTCATGTTCTCAGGCTACTCACAGTCAAATCAAAGTCTAGTATAGATGGGGATGATTGGCAGAACTTAGGGCACATTTGCACCCTGGCTGCTAGGAAGGCTGGGAAATGGGGTGTTCCAAATGTGGGAAACTAGCAAAATGTAGAGAGGGTATTGTAAGGATGATAGTCTTGAGTGCCAGTGGACTGTCACTCTAAACAACAGCTGCAACAATAACATGCTTTTCTATTCAATACACGGTACCTGGGCCAGCAGCATCAGCATCATCTAGGAAATGGTGAATGCTACATCTCAGCCTCCACCCAGATTTACTGAAACAGAATCTTCATTTTAACAAGATACCTCAGATAATTCCAACATGCAGCAAAGTTGGAGAACTGTTGCTTCAATGTAAGAAAATGCAGCTGGGCGTGGTGGCTCACTCTTGTAATCCCAGCACCTTGGGAGGCCAAGGTGGGTGGATCACGAGGTCAGGAGGCTGAGACAGGAGAATCACTTGAACCCAGGAGGCGGAGGTTGTAGTGAGCCAAGATTGTGCCACTGCACTGCAGCCTGGGCAACAGAGTGAGACTCTGTCTTAAAAAAAAAAAAAGCAATAATTTTCATACAAATGAAAATACACTCACCTTCCCAAAAGCAGAGGCCAAAGGAAAGCGGTTTCCAACTTTGCTATATCCAACTCCAAGTGCTCACTCCTGTCTAGTTGAGTTGTAATCTTGTCCCAATATTCTATACCCATGCCCTCTAATAAAGCTAACCATCACCAATGCATCCTATATGAAATAATAAGGAAAATGAAGAGGAAAAAAGAAGATACATAAGGCAGAATACACAGCAAGGCAGCAAATAGGAGAAGCGACTATAGTCCTCATTCCTGCACCTGGTCATGAGGCTATCATTGGTGTTATAATTTCCTTCCTCCAGAAAAGAAGTCATTATATGAAAAAGACACTTGCACATACATGTTTATAGCAGCACAATTCGCAGTTGCAAAAATATGGAACCAGCCCAAGTGCCCATTAACCAAGTGGATGGAGAAAATGTGGCATGGATATGCCATGGAATACTACTCAGCCATAAAAAGAAATGAAATAACGGTATTCACAGCAACCTGGAGGGAGTTGGAGACCATTATTCTAAGTGAAGTGACTCAGGATTGGAAAATCAGACATTGTATGTTCTCACCTATAAGTTGGAGCTAAGCTATGAGGATACAAAAGCATTAAGAATGATACAGTGGACTCCGGGGACTCGGGAGGAAGGTTAGGAAAGGGGTGAGGGATGAAAGACTACACATTGGGTACAGTGTACACTACTTCGGTGATGATTAGACCAAAATCTCAGAAATTACCAGTAAAGAATTTATTCATGTAACCAAACACCACCCATTCCCCAAAAACTATTGAAATTAAAAATGCTTTTATAAATAATAATAATTTCCTTCCTTCACTACCTATTCCAAGTTCCCTTGCCCTCAGCCAATACCTGAGCTGGTAGGAATATGTTACTTGATAGAACAACCCAAAAGTATGTTCTGAGAGATCTTAGCTCTTAGTGGTTCTGCCTGTGTAAGGCTGCTATAGTGTTTCATTAACTCCATGCTACTGAAGACAATACTAGGTGTTCAAAAGGTTCCCTAGGTTCCAGAAATACTCCTTTCCCCCATCGTTGTATAATATCCTCTGGTCCTTGATATTCAGGATCAGTCATCCTGCCCAAAATTACCACATCATCATCAATTCAGCTTCCAATGCAATTGGGACCACTGTTGTATCCCCGGATGGAAGCGTTTCTCCCTTGACCTCTAAACCACCAAAGCTCAAGGTGGCTGGGGAGGGAGTCAAATTTTCTCAAGTGTAACCGTAAGTATAACAGTAAGAGGCACCACTCCCACTTCCACCCTTTGGTTTTCAGACCATGCATTCTGGCCAAGGGGGAATCTATTTATTGGTCACTGGTTCAGAGCATGTCCTGCACTCTTTAGGACAACACTCAGCCGTAATTGAATATTCAGTAAGCCATTCTAACGTTCTGTAAGTATGGCAAAATATGACATTCTGTATATATGGTGAATCATTTGAATGCAACCAACTGTTGCCCAATGTCTTTTGTGGTAAATTGAGTTCCTTAATCAAAAATAATATTGTTTAAGACGGCATGGCAACAAATGAGACATTTAGTAAGTTTACTGATGATGTTACTTGCACAGGCATGGTGAGAAGGGAAGGGAAATCCCTATTTTGAAGAAGTGTCTAATCTTATGAGTATAAGTTATCTCTTTGATGATGGAAGGGGTTCAGTGTAATTATCCTACCACCAGATGGCTGACTAGTACATCCAGGGATAGGTCACCCTATCAAGCACTTAGGATTGGTTACTTCTGCTGGCAAACTCAAATGCGCCAACAGCCAGGTGAGTCTTAGTGAGGGAAGTTCATGTCGCTGAGTCCATATGTGATAATTTCTGTGTGCCGCCATGATCACTTCGTTACGAAGCCACTGAGCAAGCACCGGAGTGAGGAGAAAACCTGACACGCACAAAGCTGGTCGTTGTATCTGCCTAATTATTGAGAACATCCTCAGTGGTGGGGTTCTCTAGGTGAATATTCTTGTGGGATACAAATAACCCTCACACTCCAGGGCCATTCGGAAGCTGGAAGAAGCAAGGTTCTTGGAATCTGCATTGGGTAGACGACATTCACAGTACACGCACTACAAAAATGTAGGCTGGGGCCAGGCGCGGTGGCTCACACCTGTAATCTCAACACTTTGGGAGGCCGAGGCGGGTGGATCACCTGAGGTCAGGAGTTTGAGACCAACCTGGCCAACATGGTGAAACCCCATCTCTACCAAAAATGCAAAAAAATTAGACAAGCATGGTGGCAGGTGCTTGTAATCCCAGCTACTCAGGAGGCTGAAGCGGGAGGATTGCTTGAACCTGGGAGGCAGAGGTTGCAGTGAGCCGAGATTGCACCACTGCACTCAAGTCTGGGCAACCGAGTGAGACTCCATCACAGGAAAAAAAAAAAAAATGTAAGCTGCATGTTCAAAAGACAATTGGGCAGCCACAAGTTGCAGGTGAGCATAGTATACATGAAAACATGAAAAGGTTACAGATGAGGTCCATTGTCTTTTGACCACTACCCCGCGGTCTCACTCTCCTTCCTAGAGGAGAACCACTGTTACCATTTTGGTGTCTCCTTCCATGCCTTTTGTTATGCACTTACACTGTTATACATGTACCCATTGAAAATGTACAGTGTTATTTCATATATATGTGGAATCACTTGATACATAGTATTAGGCAATTTGGGGTTTTTTTCTCTGTACAATCTAGAAATGGTCACATGTCTGTAAATGCAGATAAACATAGATCTACATCATTCTTTTTAATTTCTCACAGTATTCTACAATATGGATGCATCATAGTTTAGCCATCATGTATTGTTTCTTTTCTCTCTGTTTCTTTTTACATTAACCATATTTAAAAAGCATCCTTGTACAAGGCTTCTTGAGCTCATGCTCAAAGGTTTCTAAAAGGCAAATCCAGCTGGGCGCAGTAGCTCACGCCTGTAATCCCAGCACTTTGGAGGCTGAGGTGGGTGGATCACCTGAGGTCAGGAGTTCGAGACCAGCCTGGCCAACATGGTGAAACCATCTCTACAAAAATTAGCCAGGTATGATGGTGGGTGCCTGTAATCCCAGCTGCTCGGGAGGCTGAGGCAGGAGAATCACTTGAACCCAGGAGATGGGAGTTGCAGTGAGCCGAGATCACGCCATTGCACTCCAGCCTGGGTGATAGAGCAAGACTCCATCTCAAAAAAAAAGTTAAATAAATAAATAAATGCCAGATCCTAAGTGGGTCACAGTATAGGGATTTTTTTAAATTTTAGTGCATGTAACTCAAATGATTTATATTGTCATGGTAGTGTCTAAAAGTATTCATTTCCTCACACTCTCAGCCATCTGTATTTTCAAAATGTATAGCTTTTACCCATCTAATGAGTATAAAGTGTATCATGGTTATGAGAATGTATTTCTCTGCTTACTAGTTGGCCTTATCTTTTAGGTATGGCCATTCACATTTCCTTTTCTATGTTTATTCTTCGCCCATTTTTATTGTTTGTATTTTACTTATAGATTCTTGTTGGTTCTTTATGTTCTGGAAACAATCCTTTACGTGTTATCTTTGTTAATATTTGCAAGTAATTCTTCTAATTTTTATTTTATTTAAACTTTTATGGGTTTTGTCTGAAAATTAAATTTGGGTTTTTTAGTTTTTTATTTTTTATTTTTTTAAGTTTTTATTTATTCTTTTTTGTTTGAGACAGAGTTTCACTCTGTTGCCCAGGGTGGAGTGCAGTGGCATGGTCTCAGTTCAGTGCAACCTCTGCCTCCCAGGTTTAAGCAATTCTCATGCCTCAGCCTCCCGAGTAGCTGGGAGTACAGGCATGCACCAACATGCCCAACAAATTTTTTTCTATTTTTAGTAGAGATGGGGTTTCACTTTGTTGGCCAGGCTGGTCTCAAACTCCCGGCCTCAAGTCATCTGCCCACCTCGGCCTCCCACAGTGCTAAGATTACAGGTGTGAGCTCCCAGCCTTATGATTAAATCTGATGATCAAATTTTCTTTCAGGTTTTTGACTTTTAAAATAAAGTTATTGTTTTAAAGGTCCTTCCTACCACCAAAGAAAAAGCATATTCCTATACATTTTATTTTTGTATAGGTTTTTCTCTAATTCTTTAGATTTTTAAATCCATCTGAAATTATCTTTCTGAATAGTGTAAATAGAAATGGATTATTTTTCAAATGAATACTGAATTTTTTTCTATATTAAAAAATATATCCTAGCTGGGCATGGTGGCTCATGCCTGTAATCCCAGCAATTTGGGAGGCTGAGGCAGGAGAATCCTTTGAGGCCAGGAGTTTGAGAC
>NW_012107119.1:200415-205458 GCF_000951045.1 Mandrillus leucophaeus | reverse complement strand
AAAACTATGTTTCTTTAAAAAAAAAAAAAAAAAAAAAAATTCAATCAATAAAATACATAAAAAGTTTTAAAATTTTTAAAAAGAAAACTGTATCTTTTTTCCCCTGGTTTAAAATGACACCTTTGGTCAGGCACAGTAGCTCATGCCTATAATCTCAGCATTTTGAGAGACCAAGGCAGGAAGATCTCTTGAGCCCAGGAGTTCAAGATAAGCCTGAGCAACATAGCAAGACCTCATCTCCATTTATTATAAAATAATAATAAATAAAATAAAATGACACCTTTTCATATATTGAATTTCTACATATACATGGATGTATTATTAATCTATTTGTCTTTTACTATCTCACCATTATATTGTGTTAATTTTAAAACATGTTTAATTTAATCTTTTCTTTCTTTTCAGAAAGCTTCCTATTGAACAATTTTATTATTTGACCCAGAACAAAAAAAGTGATCTCTATGGAAATGATTCTTTGTAAGTTTGGGTTTTTTTCCTTATATAAAATCAAATAACATTTTTAAGTGGAAATGAGTTATATGAGACATTTTTAAAGCCCCAAATGGGGACTTTTAGAGAAAAAAATTATTCCTTTTTTAAAATAGAGACAATTAATGCCAGAAACCAAGACCAAACAAACAAAAGCAAATAAATAACAAACCAATAGTTTTAGTGTTTAAAAAAATTAAGAAAAAAACAGGAGCTGATGAATACTAATGTTCAAAGGGATTCCTAAAGGTTATCTTGGTCCATTTCCCTGCCTTTGACCAACTTATATAACCTAGTAAGAATCTGTTACATTTATTGAAATATCAATAGAAAACGCCTTAGTGGCCCTCAACAAATTTGCAACCAGAATTTTACGAGGATAGAGTTTTTTTTATCATTTGCAAGTAACTCCTAATAACACTTCCTAAGTATCTTTTTTAACGTAAGCCATACTTGTTAATTTACCCATCACTTAAAGGTATTCTTTTCAAGTGTATTATTTTATTATGCTTTTAAATAGTTTGTCATGTACATTACAAAAGCATACGTTTTTATTTTTAGTTAAAAATAAAACACAGCTGGCCGCAGTGGCTCACGCCTGTAATCCCAACACTTTGGGAGGCTGAGGCGGGTGGATCACCTGAGGTCAGGAGTTCAAGACCAGCCTGGCCAACATGGCGAAACCCTGTCTCTACTAAAAATACAAAAATTAGCCGGGCATGATGGCAGGCGCCTGTAATCCCAACTACTCGGGAGGCTGAGGCAGGAGAATCACTTGAACCCAGGAGGTGAAGGTTGCAGTGAGCCAAGATCGCGCATTGCACTCCAGTCTGGGCGACACGAGCAAAACTCCGTCTCAAACAAACAAACAAACAAACAAATATTAAACACGACAGCATCGAAGTAATAATGAAACTATCACTTATTAAGAAGTACTAGTTGTTGATAGGTAAAAATTTAATATAGAAGTTAGCCACTAGATGGCGCCAAAAAGACAAAATTTGTGGTTGTCTTGATTTATCCCTTTGGGATAAGTGAATTTTGCAAAGCAGATGTGAAGGATGGCAGTAAACTTAATGGACTGATTTAGGTCAAGGAAGAGGTGTCTCAGCATTTGTTACTTTCATTTTATCTTTTCAAAGCTTGAAGTTTTAAAAAATATTTTATATTTTAAATTTAAATTGTTTTTTTTTTTCATTTCAAATCAAATCAATTTTAGGCATATGCTTATCAATATTGTAGTGGAATTTGTCACATGAGAATAATTTTAGATGTTAGCTTAATTATATATTATATATATTATATTATATATAGTTGCCAATCTATTAATAACAACTCTAGATTCCTTGGATTCATATATTCATCACTTCCCTGCCCTTTGTGCCCCCACCATCTCTCCAACTCAGTGATGTTGGTGGAAGACAGAGCATGCTTTTCTAGTTTCATGCCCACAGATTTAGAGTTGAAATTTAAAAAGATATAAACTTTTATAGTTCATGGGAATCTCGTGTTTATAATACATTACAGGATAATAAATTTATATGGCTTACATGCCACTTTCTAGGGAATATCTGCTAGCATGGAGGAACATCTAAAAAATTAAAGTGTATTCAATTTTACTGACTTTTACTATCAAATTGATAACATTCTGTTCATTTTTCACACCTGAAGTCTTTCACAATTTTATCTGCATAGGCTGAAACGAATTGTTGAAATCCAGTGTAGATGGATGATTACCGGTCTTTAGTCGACCTTTTTCCAGGTCTGCAGGATTATTTCTTGGCATGCAAGGTTCGGAGTAATTAGTAAATGCACAGCCTTGGAATGAACTGCTTCAGAAAAGGCATGCTTCCAGGAACTTGGTCCGTTTTGTTCTATCCTCTCTCTGCTGACCGGGCAACATTTACTATCATGAGATATCAGCAACCCTGAGTAAAGGTAGAAAGCACACATGGTACTTAAATATCCTCTCCAGCCGGGCCACACTCGGGTCACTTTAGGCCGTGAAATTGCACCACATGTATAATGTCAGGCTTCCTCAGAGCACTTTGGCTACTGCCTGATTATGAGAGTAAAGGTCAGAAAGAACCAAAGTTGTCTTATCATTAGAAGTAGTCATCCCGGCCGGGCACGGTGGCCCAGCACTTCGGGAGGCCGAGGTAGGCGGATCATGAGGTCAGGAGATCGAGACCATCCTGGCGAACACGGTGAAACCCTGTCTCTACTAAAAATACAAAAAATTAGCCGGGCATGGTGGCAGGCGCCTATAGTCCCAGCTACTCAGGAGGCCAAGGCAGGAGAATGGCATGAGCCCGGGAGGCAGAGCTTGCAGTGGGCCGAGATCACGCCACGGCACTCCAGCCTGGGCGACAGAGCAAAAAAAAAAAAAAAAAAAAAAAAGTAGTCATCCCATGTATCTTCACTGCAAATGGAAAATGCAGAAACAGGGGTGAGCAGGACTGAGGTTAGAATAAATGGATGGAAAAATTAATCAACAGACAACTGAGATAAGGAAACAACATCTCTGTCTTCTCAATATTCAGGGATCCAGAAAGTTAATCAAGAACATTATCTTAATGGCATTACAGTTTGAAAATGGGGTTCATCATTATTATTTTTTTTTTTTAAGGCAGACTTTTGCTCTGTCACCCAGCAACTTCCACCTCCTGGGTAATCCTGAGTAGCTGGGATTACAGGCATGCACCACCATGCCTAGCTAATTTTCGTTTTGTATTTTTGGTATTTTTAGTATTTTTCTATTTTGTATTTTGCCCAGGCTGGTCTCGAACTCCTGAGCTCAAGCAATCGCCTACCTTGGCCTCCCAAAGGGCTGGGATTACAGGCGTGAGCCACCATGCCCAGCCTATATCATTAATCAAGTTTCTAATAGGAATATAAACCTTTAAAAGCCCTTAATATAAGTTAGAACTTATTTCCTATTTTTATTCTAGGATACCCAAACCGCCGAATTCAACAGTAGGGTAAGTAAATAACTTATATTTTCCTTCTCTGTTATAATCAAAGAAAAAAAATGGACATTTCTTATGTCTCAGAAGTGTGAAAACAAGTGAGACTTTCCATGAAAACTTTTCTTTTGTTTGTTTTTTTTGTTTTGTTTTGTTTTTGTTTTTGTTTTTGAGACGGAGTCTTACTTTGTCGCCCAGGCTGGAGTACAGTGGTGCCATCACAGCTCACTGCAGCCTTGACCTCCCCGGGATCAGGCGATCCTTCCACCTCCCAAATAGCTGGGACTACAGGTGTGCACCACTATGCCTGACTAATTTTTGTAGAGATGGATTCTTGCCATGTCGCCCAGACTGGTCTTGAACCCCTGGGCTCAAGTGATCCGCCCACCTCGGCCTCCCAAAGTACTGGATTACAGGTGTGAGCCACAGTGCCTGGCCTGAAAACTATGTTTTAATAGTTGGAAGGAAAGGCTGGTGCAAGTCCAGGGTAACATTACTTTTATTTCTCTCCTATTATATCCCCTGCAAATCTTTTTTAGTACATGTTTTATTTTCATATAATTTTAGATTTATAGAATTATTGTGAAGATAGTGTGGAGAGTTCCCATATACATCACACGCAGTTTCCCCTATTGCTAACATCTCACATTAATATGGCACATTTGTCACAATTAATGAACCATTGCTGATGCATTACAATGATCCATGCTTTATCCATGCTTTATCCAGATTTCCTCAGTTTTTCCCTCATGTCCTTCTTCTGTCCCAGGATCCCATCCAGAGTACCGCATTACATTTAGTCATCATCTCTCCTTAGGTTCCTCTTGGCTGTGACAGTTTCTCAGACTTCCCTTGTTTTAATGACCTTGACAGTGATTAGGATTATTAGTTAGATATTTTGTAGAATGCCCCCAAATTGGGCTTTGACTGATACTTTTCTTATGGTTAGAGTTGGATGATGTATTTGCGGAAGGAAGACCACGGAGCTAAAGTGCTGTTTTCATGACATCGTAGCAAGGGTACATGCCATCAGCATGATCTATCCCTGGTAATGCTAACCCTGACCGCCCCGCACAGGTGTCAGCAGGTTTCCCCACTGCACACACACTCCTTCTTCCCTCCTTTCCCCACTGCACTCTAGAAGAAGCTCTCTGTGTGTCTGCGTGCAGCCCACACTTAAGGCATCTGGATTTATACTCCACCTTCTTGAAAGCAGAGTACCTGCATAAATTATTTGGCATTCTAGAATAGATACATGGGAGATGTATCCATTCTACTCCATTTATTTATTTATTCAATCACTTATTTCTCTCGGTATAGACTCATGGACATTTATTTTGTACTTTAGTACTTAGGTAGCAATCCAATACCACTTTCTTTTGTTACTGAGATTGGCAATGAGGAGCTCTTTGAGTTCGCTCCTATATTCCTTTGACATTTCCCCATCATTGTGGGGTTTTGACTTTTTTTTTTTTTTTTTTCCTTTTAGCATTTCCTTTCTTTCTGTCACTCTAAGATAATCCAGGCTCATCTTATATAATAGCTCCCAGAGCGGCCGGGCACAGTGGCTCACACCTGTAATCCTAGC
>NW_012107119.1:187488-200345 GCF_000951045.1 Mandrillus leucophaeus | reverse complement strand
CAGCTACTCGGGAGGCTGAGGCAGGAGAATCGCTTGAACCCGGGAAGCAGAGGTTGCAGTGAGCCGAGATCGCGCCATTACACTCCAGCCTGGGTAACAGAGCAAGACTCTGTCTCAAAAAAAAAAAAATAATAATAATAATAATAATAATAACTCCCAGAAACCCTAGCTCCTTTGATTGAAGATAGGTGTTAGAAGCTGAGATCTGAGCACCCAGTGTCCTCCGTGCCACTGGAGTCCTCTATCAAGCTTAACAGAAATTATTAAGCTGCCATTTAAAAAGTTGTGTTTCAGCTAAAGACCTATTCAAAAGGCTATTAAAATTAATGTCTAGGTTTTTTTGGTTTTTCTATTTTTAAAACAACGACGAAATGAAGAACCCTTGTCTTGGGCTTTTCAAATTCTCTTCATAAACAGTTTGAAAAGTAAAGTCCTTTTTGTTAGGTCACATTTCTTGGATTCACCTTTCTGCTTGCAGCCTGGCAAGTTCCAAGATGGGGGGCCGGAAGTCTGAGATCAAGGCGTCAGCCGAGTTGGTTCCTTCTGAGGACTGTGATAGAGACTCTGTCCCATGCCTCTCCCCTGGCTTTTGGGCTTTGCTGGTGATCTTTGGTGCTCCTTGGCTTGTAGATGCATCATCCCAATCTCTGCCTCATCTTCACATGGCATTCTTCTCGGGTGTTTGTCTGTGTCCAACTTTCCGTTTATTAAAAGGATACCAGGTGTATTGGGTTAGGGGCCCATCCTGCTCCAGTATGGAGTAACTTGGTCTTAACTAAGTATATCTGTAATGACCCTATTTCCATACAAGGTTATAGTATGTGGCCCTGGAGATTAGGACTTCAGTATATGGATGGGGGTGGAAGGGAGGAATTCAACACATAACACTTGGTCTTGCTTTTTTCTACTTAATTTTCTTGTTATGAATAACATTTCTCTATCCCATGGACTTCCTAATTTTGCTTTTCTTTTGGTTTAGACAGCTCCCACATGGTTTCTTTTTTTTTTTTTTTTTTTAACCTCTGCCAATTCTCCAAATGATAGGAAAATTATACCCCTATGCTCTCTTTAACATGTTTATTTTTTCCTTCAGTGTGCTAGCTGTTTTTGGCTCTTTGATTTTGAAGCAGTACTGTGTACATAAACAGGAAGTATATTGTGTTGATTGATTGCTTAAAGAAACAGATGCCCTGGGTTGAAAGTTCATTCCAAGATGGTTAGAGATCACTTTGCTGAAGCAGAATGCCCAAAACAATTCCTGGGAGCCTCTTAAAATAAGACACAGTAATTAAAAGCAACTAGAAATTCTTCCTATATACCATTCTAAAAACACACGCCGGGCGTGGTGGCTCAAGCCTGTAATCCCAGCACTTTGGGAGACCGAGACGGGCGGATCACGAGGTCAGGAGATCGAGACCATCCTGGCTAACACAGTGAAACCCCGTCTCTACTAAAAATTCCAAAAATTTGGCGGGGGTCGTTGTGGGCGCCTGTAGTCCCAGCTACTCGGGAGGCTGAGGCAGGAGAATGGCGTGAACCCGGGAGGCGGAGCTTGCAGTGAGCTGAGATCGCGCCACTGCACTCCAGCCTGGGCGACAGCGCGAGACTCCGTCTCAAAAAAAAACAAAACAAAACAAAACAAAAAAACTCACAAAACTCGTTTATTTTCTGCTTTAACATTTTTTATACCAGTTATGAAACTTATTCACTGATAAAGAATTAAGCATGATTTATTTTAAAATTAAATTTAGTTTTATCTAGCAAAATTAAGAAAATGTCCTGTTTTATGGTATACATTCCAAGAGAATACCAACTCCATGAGCACAGGGACATCGACTCACTGTCCTGTCCCCCAGCATTAGAACAGTTTCTGCCGTTAAAAAGGGGGTCCCAATAAATATTTGGTGATTAATTTTTTCAAGCATACTTTTTTCTGTTCTTTTCATTTTGTTTTTTTTCCTCAATAAATCGTAGAGAGATCTGCTTGCCATATCCAATTGAACACCCCTACCACACACACACCTGTCGTGGCGCCATGTTCCCCACCTTCACGTCACCTGACGACCTCTACACAGGCATCAAAGCCCGCGCCCAGCAGCCCTTTCCTCCCACGGTGCCAACCAAGACTTATGATTCAACAGTTTTGAAGACAAGAGGTAAAATGTGATCTAGAATCAGAACTGTATTAATTCTTATTATTGGGGTTTCTTCAATAGTAAAATTAAAGCAAGGAGCACAAAGGACTCAAGTCACAAATGTGTGACTCAGTAGATCAGGAAACTTGTTCTCAGCTGCAACTTTACAATCAGCTGGAGCACCACCACCGACCCATCAAATCGGACTCTGCAAGTGCTCCCAAACTTTCCCCTAGACAAAATGTTGTAGAATTGGTGGTTTTTATTCTGCTTCTATTTTTACTTATGTCCTGCTCTCATGGTTTAGTTTTTAAAAATTTCATCCTAGCCCAGGTGATCAGCACAAGGGACAGTGTTTGGATCAATCATAGAGTCTGGATGTGGGTGCAGCAGCAGTGATAGAATTGAAAGATCCCCATTGAAATAAGATGCAGAAAGCAATGGGAGTAGTTTGTTCAGTCCTTCTTCACACCCTGGAGCACGTTCTCCCAGCTGCAAACCTTAGAGTATTTGTGAATGTGTTTTATCAGAGAGGACAGGAATCCCGTACACTAGTCATCGAATCTCTCCCACACTAGACACCTTGGTCTTTGCTGAGGAGACCTACGCATGTGCGTAAACAGAGAGGCCACCTCTGGAGAAAGAGTGAAAACACTCAAGAGAGAGGGATGAAAATGATACATGGTAGGCAAAGGCAAATATTTGTTGAGTGCACTTAGGTGAGGTAGAAAAGACTCAAGAATTGTCCTATTCTGCAGTTCCTCTACACATGAATATTTGGACCAAAATGCAAGGACAGAATATTGCCATCATCGGCTTCAACCTCAGTGTCTTATTAGCAGACAGTAACGTTTTGAAAGCTAGCATAGTGGAGTATGTAAGAGCATGGATTCTGGAGTCAGATGCATGAGTAGAATTCTGGATCTGCCACTTACTTACCTGTGGTCCATGGGAGAGTTTCTGAACTTCTCTGTTCTGCTTCCCAGTTTGCAAAATGGGAATATTATTAATAGTACCCACTTATCAAATAACAGAGATAAATGTTAGCAGTTATTCTCTTACCCTGCTAGCATATAATCACTGCGGTATGTGTGTACCATGCTGAACTTTCCCATTGCCTCTCAGACCAGGCAGCATTGGAAAAAGGCAGTGAAAGCTGTATCAAGTGTTCTGGCTGTTAGTGTTGGGCACCATGCTTAGCTACACAGCAGAAGTGGGGAGAGATGGTGCTGTGCAAAAGAGCGATAAATGTTCTAAAGGAAATGATAGGTATGATACCTCAACAAGTAAAATTTGTATGACTTTGTTACATAAATTGTCAAAGTAAATTTATTTTCCTCAATGCTGAATTCAGTAATTTCTGAAATTATATGAAGTACATATAGTTAGCAAGAAATCACAGAAATATCTGTTTAATTCATATCAACACTTTTTTTTTTTTTTTGAAACGGAGTCTTGCTCTGTTGCCCAGGCCTAGAGTGCAGTGGCACTTTCTGGAACCTCTGCTTCCTAGGTCCAAGTGATTCTCCTGCCTTAGCCTCTCAAGTAGCAGGGACTACAGGCATGTGCCACCACACCCACCTAGTTTTTGTATTTTTAGAAGAGACAGGGTTTCACCATGTTGGCGAGGCTGGTCTCGAACTCCTGACCTCAAGTGATCTGCCCACCTCAGCCTCACAAAGTGCTGGAATTACAGGCGTGAGCCACCATGGCCAGCCTGTAAAAACACTTTTCAATGCAGCAGTACATAAGGAACTGAAAACACAAGTTATTCTCTTAATTTCCTGCTCTTCCAACCCTCTACCTCTCTCCAACCATTCAGTCACTCAGGGAATTTTTAAAAGATGAGCATACTCTAACAACCCTTATCAAAAAATCTTTCCAGGAACTAGTATGGCATTAGGTTTCTACTCTTTCACTTGTTTCAATTATTCTTTATTAGTAATAAGAAGCATGGGCCAAGTGTGGTGATTCATGCCTGTAATCCTAGCACTTTGGGAGACCAAAGTGGGCAAATCACTTGAGGCCAGGAGTTCAAGACCAGCCTGGCTAATGTGGCAAAACTCTAACTCTACTAAAAATACAAAAACTAGCCGGGCGTGGCGGTGCATGCCTATAGTCCTAGCTAATTGGGCAGCTGAGGCATGAGAGTCTCTTGAACCCAGGAGGCAGAGGTTACAGTGAGCTGAGATCATGCCACTGCACTCCAGCCTGGGTGACAGAGAGACTGTCTCAAAAAAAAAGGAGAGAGAAAAGGAAGGGAGAGAGGGAGGAGGGAGGAAGGAAGGGAAAGGAAGAGAGAGAGAAAGAGTAAGGGAGGGAGGGAGGAAGGAAGGGAAAGGAAGAGAGAGAGAAAGAGTAAGGGAGGGAGGGAAGGAGGAAGGGAGGGAGGGAGGGAGGGAGGAAGGAAGGAAGTTAAGAGTTCAGGCTCTAGACTCAGATTGCCTGAGTTTGAAGTCTACCTGTGAAATGGGGACAAATCACTTATTCTCTCTCTGCTTCAATTTCCTCATTTACTAAAGTTGGAATAACTATACCTTTTTTATAGTAATGTTAAAAATTGCATGTGATGATATATATAAAACAGTACGGTGACTGGCACATGGTAAGTGTTCAATAAACGCCTGCACTTGTTCTTATTACATATGAAGATGGGTGTTCAGAACATTCTTTAACTTGAAACTTATCACGAGAGCAAAGCAAGCCATGCTGTTTGGTAAAGCTTATCAAATTATGAAACAAAATCTAAGAAGCCGTATTGTTTAAGATGTTCCCTTTCAATACCTTTTTGGTAAGCAGGTACTAACTCAGTTTCAGAAAACTTGATATTTAGGCAGAGAAAAGCCAAAACAGGTAATATAGAAATGTATTTGTTGAGCCCCCAGAGACCAGAAAAAAAGATCAGAAAGAGGATCCAGGAACACTTATTATTTACCTAAGATCTCTCTCATTAAGAAGAAAGGTGAAGTACTAGTGACTCCTATTACTACTGAGAGCACTAGGGTTAAAGACTTATTCTCACGCTGTGTGGCCCACGTGCTGCTCCTGTACGTGCTCAAGAATTCAAGAGCAACAAGCCCAGTGTGGTGGCCTGGCCTGCCCTGCCCCTGTAGTCTTAGTTACTCAGGATGCTGAGGTAGGAAGATCATTTGAGCCCAGGGGTTCAAGTCCAGCTTAGGAAACATAGCAAGATGCTATCTTAAAAATAAATAAATAAATAAAAGAGAATTCAGGAGCAAGCTGAATCTCTCTAAAGCTGTAACTACGTAGGTAAAATATACACCAACATCCATCTCTACCTTATATTATCTCATTTCTATTTATTGGACCTATTAATCCCTTAAAAGACTGTTCTTATTTATTGCTTTTCCTGAAATTTTCAGGTAATCCTTATAGATATGAACTGATTGATATTCCCATGGATTCAAAGAAGAAAGCACTGACTTGGCCAGGTCAGGGTGTATATTATGATGTAAGTATCTTTTTAAATGTGTGTTTAAAAGAAAGTAACAAATATTTTTAGTCAATACATTTATAAAAATCTAGGCTGGGGATGGTGGCACATGCCTGTAATCCCAACACTTTTTGAAGCCAAGGTGCACAGATTGCTTGAGGTCAGGAGTTTGAGACCAGCCTGACCAACATGGTGAAACCCTGTCTCTACTAGAAAATACAAAAATTAGCCGATTATGGTGGTGCATTTCTGTAGTCCCAGCTACTTGGGAGGCTGAGGCAACCTGGGAGGTGAAGGTTGCAGTGAGCCAAGATCATGCCACTGCACTCCAGCCTGAGCAACAGAGTGAGACTCTGTCTCAAAAAAAAAAAAAAATCTAAAAGATTGTTTTCATTTTCCATCTGAATGTAAAATTTGAGATTTTGACTGTGATTTACATTTTTCAGTTTTCTTAGCTGATTTCATGTACTGTTGGTAGTTATGGAACATTTCACAGTTACCAAAAAAAAAAAAAAAGATTGCCCCCAGGAAGATGGTGGGGGAGGGCTGCATTTCTCACACTGTGTTCCTCCAACCCTGTTCTTACAACTTATAATACATCCAGTCACTCCAAATATGCATAGAGTAAATGGAAGATTTCCAGAAAGATTTACAAGCTATTGTTGTTCCAGCCATATTATCATATTGGTGTCAGGTCTAAAATGAAATAAAACAATAGCCACCATTTATTGAGAAATTGCTACACACCTAACCACTCTAAATACATCATTTAACCCTTTCAATAACCTCCTAAGGTTAGCATCATCATTTTCATTTTATAGATAAGGAAACTGGTGACTAAGAATTTGTGACTATGTCATGATCACAGAAATCAGGTTTGTGAAGTTCTAGTCTCTGACCTTAACCTCTGCCCCATAACTCCACATGGATAAAAAGAGAAAATTATAAGTCAAGAGGGAAAATATCTAGGCATTTGAAAATAATAATGGCTAACATGGTTGGTGAGAAGCAGTGCCAAGTGTTCTCCATATATTATCTCGTGGCGTCCAGCAATCCATGAGATAGGCAAGTGAGAGGTTGGAAACATTTGAATTTTACTTGGCAAATCATTATGACAGGCCCAGCATGTGGTCACTGCCATGTCACAGAGTCATCTATAAAGTAAGTCATTTCCTGTTTGTTTTTCAAAGTTAAACGTCAAAAAGAATTCCTAACGAAGCGTCTGTTTTACTGGATCTCTTTCAGTTTTTAAGCAAAATCTATATCTAAGCAACCCAGAAATATGAGAAGTTATTCTAGAACTCATCCTATCATTACATGTTCTTATAGCCAAAGGCTCCAGATCTGTAGCTAAGTTTCTTCCTAGTCATTAAAATCCTGTTTTCCTCATGTCACATTCCTTTAGCAGCCATCCTGAATAGCTGTCCTCTGCCTGAGTGTAAATCCCGATACTTTAACTGAGGTGCAGAGACCCCTCAGGATCTGCCCTTACCTCCAGCCTGCAGCCTGGCCCCACCCTCTAGTTCCCAAACAGGTTCATGCCATTTCGCTTCCTGGAAGCCCTCCTCCAGGGCCTCTCTGCCCAGTACTTGTTAATTCAAGGCCCAGCTCAACCCTCCTCGTTTCTGTTGTGTAGCAAAGAGAACCAGGTCAGGAGGCCTGTGTGCTTGCTGGTCACTCCTCTGTTGCCATTTGCTGCATAAGTTATATGAGGCAGATTATTTCCCTTTTCTGAGCTTTAATTCATAAAACATATCTGGGTAATTTCACTAAAATCTGTCCTGTAAATTTCACAAGATATGCAGATCATATGAAAGATTCAAAACCTAGAAAATACTATAATTTGTAAGGCATTATTATTACTCCAGCAGAAATGATAGCTCCCTCTTCTGACTTCTACCACACATACTGTAACCAGTAACTTTTCACATGTATTTCATATCTCACCAACCAAATTACGAGTTATTTCAGAACAGAATATGTTATGTGTATATCCCCACAGTGCATTATACATAAATATTTTTGGCTGATTATTTCTTATTTCTGATGATTAATCCCACTTTCTTAATCTTTATTAACTGCTCTTAATTTTCGACCTTTCAGATTTTCTTCTGGCTCATCCCTAACTCTAACCAAGTTTTGCATTTCCCTGGACAAAGAAGTAAAAATAAAATAGATACTGAGCTTCATGGGAGTAACTCATGACTCACCTTTTTTTTCTCTAATCTCTAGGATAATACCCTATACTTGTCCTTCCTATTTTTCCTGCCTTTCATCATTTAATTGGGGGAGGTAATCTACAGCGTTCTGTATCTACAATGCTCTATTCCCATTAAAGGATTTTTTTTTTAAGAGACGAGGTCTCATTATGTTGCCCTGTAACCAGAAAGGAGGAATTGTTGAGTATAGCCTACAGCTGCCTCCTCATGTCTTTTAAGTTTGGCCTAAAGATTTTTCCATACAGAATGAACTGTAACCTAACTGGATGCATAAACAGACTGTAACCTACTATTGTGCCGATCACCTAGTTTTAGCTGTTTCTGTGTCTCACTTCCGTTTTCTATAGGTCACTTTCCTTTTTCTGTCCATAAACCTTCTTCCACCACCTGGCAGTGGCAGAGTCTGTGAACCTATTTTGGTTTGGCAACTGCCCAGTTTATGAGTTGGTTTTTGCTTAATTAAATGCTTTAAATTCTAAAATATATAAATAAAAATGAGAAACAAAAGAAAAAGAGATAGCCAGACGCAGTGGCTCATGTCTGTAATCCCTTTGGGAGGCACTTTGGGAGGCCAAGGCGGGTGGATCACTTGAGGTCAGGGGTTCGAGACCAGCCTGACCAACATGGCGAAACCCCGTCTCTACTAAAAATACAAAAATTAGCTGGGCGTGGTGGGGCATGCCTGTAATCTCAGCTACTCAGGAGGCCGAGGCAGGAGAATCGCATGAACTCGGGAGGCAGAGGCTGCCATGAACCGAGATGGCACTACTGCGCTCCAGCCTGGGTGAGAGTAAGACTCTGTCTCAAAAAAAAAAAAAAAAAGAGAGAGAGAGAAAGAGAGACAGATTCTGTCTCATGCTGCCTTTCTCAGGTCTATTAATTATTTAACACCAGGCTGGAGTGCAGTGGCTGTTCACAGGTGCGATCATGGCACACCATATTCTCAAACTTCTGGCCTCATGCATTCTCCTGCTTCAGCCTCCTAAGTATCTAGGACTGCAGCTGTGCACCACCACACCAGGCTCAGGAGGATATTTTTTATAGTATTTACCTTTCCTATTGCCAGAGCAGTGGTCCTCAACTTTGGCTGCACATTGGAATCGCCAGGGGTGCAGGCTGCATCCCACACCAATTAAATCCTTCTCTGAGAATGGAACTCATAGCAAGAATGCCTTGTTTTTCAAGGACTTGTAACTTGCATTTCTGGGATAATAGTCTTCCCTCTCCTCCTACTGTACCCAGGGAAGGAGAAGGGACACTACCAACCTGATACACAGGTCCAAAAATGTGTCACCCAGCTGCAAAACAGAAAACTCCAGGAACCATATGTTAGTACTTTCCATCCAAGCCAATAAGAAAATCTGTATAACATACTGCTCCAACACTTACGAGTTCTGTGACCTGGGTAACATACTTAATCCTTCAATACCTGGTTTCCTCATAGATAAAGCAGGAATAATAATAAAATCTACCTGAGAGTGCCGTCCTGAGAATGAAATACACAGAAAAGCACCCAGCACAATATTTGTACATCGTAAGCTCATAATAAATATTAGCTGCTATTATTATTATTAATTATTATTATTTCAATGGTTATAGTATTTTGTTGACCTAGCAACATAAAGAAATGGGTAACCTTGGAAAGGAGAATATTCCACATAAGAACGTTAACCTTTTAAAAATTAATTCCCGGGGCTTCATGTTAACAGAGTGTGTTAAATGTCGTTTTTCCCTCCTCCTTTCATGTTGCATGTGGATGCAGCAGCTCTGCCTTCAGCAGCTACTGAGATCAGGCGCCGCTTTCCCACCCAGACCCCAGAGCTGCCCTAGCTTTGCCTCTTCGGACTGGCCCAGTTTTCCAGAGTCATTAGTGGTCATTGCACTTACCACTCTATTCAGGGCCTCTTCTGCTACCCTTCTCTTCCTGCTGAGATCTCTTCTCACTGACCATTTCCATCCATTACCGAACCAGTTAACATTCCTTTTCCTTTTCCAATTGGCAAACATAAATAGGTTTTATTTTTGTTTTGAGATGGAGTCTCGCTCTGTCACCCATGCTGAAGTGCAGTGGCATGATCTCAGCTCACTGCAGCCTCCACCTTCTGGGTTCAAGCGATTCTCCTGCCTCAGTCTCTGGAGTTGCTGAGCCCACAGGTGTGCCCCACTACGCCCAGCTAATTTTTCTATTTTTAGTAGAGATAGGGGTTCACTGTGTTGTCCAGGTTGGTCTCAAACTCCTGACCTCAAGTGATCCTCCCTCCACGGCCTCCCAAAGTCCTGGGATTACAGGTGTGAGCCACTGTGCGCGGCCCATACATAGGTTTTAATACTTGACTCTTCTGGACTGTTTGTGTCATTGCTTACTCAAGTGGCTGAAGACTTTTGTCCGATTTCTCAAGAGCTTGAATGTCTAGCCTTAGCTTTTAGGATATGAGAATAGTCTCTAGGATGAAATCTACCTTGTAATAATTTTTTTGATAAGATGAGATATAATCACAAAGGTCAAGTGCTATAAGCCTCCTTACCTTGGACTTTTTGAAATGTTTTTAAGAAAACCATTTTCAAAGCCTCGCTGAGAATAACACAATGTTCATTACAACCCAGTTTTCTGCAAACCTAAATATTTGGACAGACCCTTGGCTTCCCTTTGAGAGACAGCTCACCAATATCACCCCTTCAAAGGGGAGCAGTTTTTCTTCTTGATCCACCTGCCATCTTTCCAATCTAAACTGCCCATCCCCATCCTAGAGATACTTTCCTCATTCCAGGGACAGTTCTCTCTCCAACATACCACCCATACTCCACACTCATCCTTAAGTGGCCAGAATGAATTTAGTGATCATGCGGGGACCTCCTTTAGAAAGGAGTCATCTTATCAAATAACTGGACACCCACAGTGCACCTCTCCGTGGCCACCAGCACCCTGTGCCCCCTCCCACCTGTTCAGGCCTATTGACATACAAGGGGCCCAGAATGGGAAACAAACGGTCTGTCTCCTCATCTACCGTCTCACACCGCCAGTGTTCCCACCATTCCATCTCAGGCAGCACTGTTATCCAACCAGGTGTCCTCTTCTCCCTTCAGCCCTCTTTCCTAAGCCCTGACTAGATGCCAAAAATAATTCTCTCTGCCAGTCTCTTATTTGCTCCCTCTCTCCGTCTCTCTCTCTCTCTCTTTTCATTCCAGATGTAAATGAACAAAGTGCCTTATCATAACCTGTTAGTGTAAAAATGGTGCTAATACAATAGAATTAATTAAAATATCTAATAAAGAACCAGTATTCCCAAATGCTAAGGCCTCTGCAAATGGCAATGTGGTCTCCAAAGTAAACCTTTTAACCTCCCCTATTTAACCTGGTTAAGTCCCATCATTCAAGACTAAAATAAAACAAACAAACAAAAAAACTATATTTGCTTGTTTTGTTTCATTTAATATACTACAACCATGTTGTTTTAGTGATAATTTATGGAGTTTTGGTGCCTAGCACAGAACTCTCAAAACCTTGTACATGGTTTTGCATGCAATGGGTATTCAGTAAGTGTTTAATAAATAGGTTATGAGTTACATATATGAGCTATGCTGGGAATGTAACCACAATTTATATAGTACTACTCCTCTGAGAATATATTCCAAATTCAAAACAACTAATGTCACTTCTTTGTAGACTGGAGTGTCTGCCTAGAAACTAACATCTCAGGAACTGTAATTTCTTTCTGCTGTGGGCTTATCTTCCATATCAGATACAAACTCTACCCTGAGTTTAGTATATTGAGCCAATGAATACCTTTGGAGTGAATGGTTTCCACCACCCCTCTCTCACTATCCTCTCAGAGTAACATCCCCTTAACATACTGAAAACTGATCAGTTCCCCTCTCAAATGTTTCCTGCCTCTTTAGTCCCTTCTCAAGACATCACAGGCTACAGTAAAATTTCACATTGCTTATTTCCTTTCCCACGCCCTTGAATGTGTTTCAGTAGGTCTCTGTTGTTAGTTCAACCAGTGTAAGACACAAGATTAATCCAGCCCCGCAGCACAGTATTTTTTTAAAAGTCCTTCTTGGCTGGGCATAGTGGCTCACGCCTGTCATCCCAGCATTTTGGGAGGCCGAGACAGGCAAATCACCTGAGACCAGGAGTTCAAGACCAGCCTGGCCAACCATGGTGAAACCCTATCTCTACTAAAAGTACAAAAATTAGCCAGGCGTGGTGGTGGGCACCTATAATCCCGGCTACTTGAGAGGCTGATGCAGGAGAATCACATGAACCCGGGAGGCAGAGGTTGTAGTGAGCCAAGATTGCACCACTGCACTCCAGCCTGGGGGACAAGAGCAAGACTCCATCTCAAAAAAAAACAAAAAAAAAAACAAAAAAAAACCAGTCTTTCTTATTTCCAAGTAAGCTGGCTCTGCAAATAATGAAAAAGATAAGGGGATCAAAGGGGGCTTTCTTTATCCCTGAATAAGTAAGACACATATTTGTTAAAGGTTTACAGGGGTAGCAGTGCCTTTTCCCATGAGTACTCTATATGTAAAATGGAATCACTTCAATCTCAAAGGGTTGCTATGACCAGCATAACCCTTAGGCCCAGGAACTTTAGAAGGCCCCACACTTTAGAGGGCCAGTTCTGGCCTTCCACTGGTTGTGGCCCTTTCTGTGGAGCAAGCGGGTATGTTCATCTGGAGCCCATGCTCCCCTGTCTCCCTCCCCTGACCATGATCTTGAACCACAGAATTCCCTGACCAAATGGCTTTGAACCCAATCCTAGGCCCTTCTTGGGGTCTATTCCTCAACTCCATCCTCCCACGGGTTAGCAGTGCTGCCAAGCTGGCATATACCTCATGGCCAAAGGAGTGACCAAAATATGACTGCATGCCTGTTTGCTAGAAGTGGGATGGGGGATAAATGGAGCGGGTAAAGAAGAAAGCAGTCAGGGTGCTGAGGCCAGGGACCAGTGGCTGGCTTTTCCTGAACCACCCTGTCCCAGTGCAGAACTCGAAGTAGTCCAAGAAGTCCAATTTTAAACCTGGAAAGGAACATATTTTATGTAA
>NW_012107119.1:186858-187438 GCF_000951045.1 Mandrillus leucophaeus | reverse complement strand
TGCTGGGATTACAGGCGTGAGCTACTGCGCCCAGCCCTTTGCATATTTGTATATCTTGTACATTACCATGCTTTTGGAGAAATAAAGGCTTCCTCTTGCTATTCATAATAATTGAGAGCTGGCTGAATTACAATTAAAAGCCAATACATTCTCTGCAGATATCATAGAGACTTTTAAATTGATTATGCAAAATGGCCTGGAAGAAATAATCAAGCCCTTTAATGAGCAAAGGTGTCATCTATTGGTTTAATTATGTAAATGAGATGAAATGACCTAATAGTTTGCATATGTGTTGTTTTATTTGAGACCTAAATTTTCTTCTCGACTACAAATTTTGAAAACAAAATTAACATTTTAAAGATATATAAATTGTGAAAAACACATGGAAAAACAACTGTAAGATTATTTCAGTTTGAACACTTTAAAAACTGAGCTGGGTCAGGCTTGGTGGCTCATGCCTGTAATCCTAGCACTTTGGGAGGCCGAGGTGGGTGGATCGCCTGAGGTCAGGAGTTCGAGACCAGCCTAGCCAACATGGTGAGACCCCCGTCTCTACTAAAAATACAAAAATTAGCCGGGC
>NW_012107119.1:180083-182178 GCF_000951045.1 Mandrillus leucophaeus | reverse complement strand
CGTGTTCGCCAGGATGGTCTCGATCTCCTGACCTCGTGATCCGCCCGCCTCGGCCTCCCAAAGTGCTGGGATTACAGGCGTGAGCCACCGCACCCGGTCCATAAATTTATTTCTTTTACAACAAAGAATTACTTTTTAAAATCTTTTTGTCATTTGTGTTTCATGCTTTATCTCCGCTACTAGCGTTCCTGGATGGCAAGATTTGTTTCGGATCCACGCTTGTTTCTAACCCCTACTGTGCACATATAGGTGCTCAGTAAATATTAAGTATCATAAGAGAGATACTGAGAAAAGGTGCATTTCTAAGTACCCAAAAAGACTGCAGTGAAACTCACTTATTCACTCATGTTTACATGCATAGCTTTTTTGAAAATATAAAACTCTATAGTTATGTCTGAAGAATGAAAATTTCATTTGAATTTGAGTGATGTAAACTTCATTGGAAATTCATAAAAGACATCAAATGGTTTCATTTCAGGCATGGAAGGAAAAGTAGAAGGCATACAATGTTAGCTAAACTTAGCCAAACGAGCACCTCAGAGCCCTTTGTATTGCTATTAAAATTTCATTGGAGGTAGAGTATTCAGGGACATTTCTCCAATACACATTATCAAAGTCCCTGCTAAGGCAAAAGACTTTTAGAAAAGACCTTACCATTTATTTGACAGAATATTGTGTTTAACTCTATATATGGTTCCAATTATAGCAATTAGTAATTAACTAGTAATTAATGACAAAAAAAAAACAGTATCTGACTTCAGCCTGGAATTTCCTTTGCCTCTTTCCTGCTGAGATGATGAATCAGCTCTTATTCTACTAGATGACATTAACAGCAGTAATCTTTATGTTCATATTTTAGTTTCCTAGAGGTGTTGAGAAAAATAAGCCAGTATTCTACCCAAAACCTCCTAAAACCTTCGCTCCTAACACTTCTTTAAATTCATGGGACCCTATTTGCTCTGCCAAAGAAGCCAACATACAAAGAAATCTTGAGAGGTCCCACTGGCTCACTTCGTACACTCATGATTTTACAGGTATGAGTTCACTTTCATAACAAGTAAAAATTAGAACAAAATTGGAATATTTAACAAATGCTATGACAAGCTTTCAACTTCTCATATTTTTGTCTTTTTCTCAATCTAAGTATTTAAATCCTAAGTAATAGGAATTAAGGTGGGTGGTAAATTTCTCTTCATGGGTAGCTGGGAGGTAGGGTTGGTTTTCATTGTATTGGTTCTAATTATATTACAAAGGGAATGGGTAAATTTTCCTATAAAGGGTGATATAACTGCCATTCTTCGTTTACCCTAACAAAATAATAAGACGATGTTTCCATTAAGGTCTGGGGCCCATGGACCCCCTTGAACTGGATGATTACCATGAAAAGGTGGTAGCAGAGTTAACAGGACAGATAGGATTTGACCCAGAGCCTGTAAGTAATTACAGTCAACTCTCAGTTATTTGGGGGGAGAGTGCTGGGCTCTTTCTTGGTTTGCCACTTTTTGTGTCACGGGTTTTAGCAACCAAGTTAGCAAATGGAAATTTTTATTCATTTTAGAAGTGAATTCTGAGCTGATTGGAACTGGTTTGAATACTGTGTCTGCTGTTTGGGAAAACAAGCAAGATTTATTTTCTTGGGCTAGGCACGGTGCCTCACACCTGTAATCCCAGCACTTTAGGAGGCTGAGGCGGACAGATCACGAGGTCAGGAGTTCGAGACCAGCCTGGCCAATATGGTGAAACCCTGTCTCTACTAAAAATACAAAAATTAACCAGGCATGGTGGCGCTCACCTCTACTCTCAGCTACTCAGGAGGCTGAGGCAGAAGAATTGCTTGAACCCGGGAGGCAGAGATTGCAGTGAGCCGAGATCGTGCCACTGCACTCCACCCTAGACGACAGAGTGAGACTTCATCTCAAAAAAAAAAAAAAGATTTCTTCTCTTCTTCAGAGTGTTTTTGTTTTTTTTTTTAAACAGATTTTCTACTGTGCTACTGTTGCTGAAATAACTTACAAAAGAAGCAGTTTACAAAAGAATTTAATAATTTAATGAGATTCCTAGTAAATTCCGTAGATCTTTGCTTTTTTTTTTTTTT
>NW_012107119.1:160816-179268 GCF_000951045.1 Mandrillus leucophaeus | reverse complement strand
CTGAGGCAGGAGAATCGCTTGAACCAGGGGAGGGGGCGGAGGTTGCAGCGAGCCAAGATCATGATGGGCCGGGGAAAAAGAAAACAAAAACACTGAGCTGAGGGCTGGGTGCCGTGGTTCACGCCTATAATCCCAGTGCTTTGGGAGACCCAGGCGGGTGGATCACCTGAGGTCAAGTTCAAGACCAGCCTGGCCAACATGGTAGAACTCTGTCTCTACTAAAAATACAAAAATTCGTTGGGCGTGGTGGCGCATGCCTGTGGTCCCAGCTACTCAGGAGGCTAAGGCGGGAGAATCGCTTGAATCTGGGAGGCAGAGGTTGCTGTGAGCCAAGGTTGTGCCACCGCACTCCAGCCTGGGCAACAGAGTTAGACTCTGTCTCAAAATAAATTAATAAAAATAAAAACTGAACTGAACATACTTATTTTACATTACCTTCAGCATTTCCTAAGTTGATATAAAATCATAACACCAGGAGCAGGTTTATAGACTGTGCTGTATCATTCACTGAAGGGTTTTTAATGATTTTTATGTGGAATTTGCAATGAGCATTCTCTAAGGATAGAAAATATTATATGAGCACATATTGTCAGGTATGTTCAACAACTGTCCAGATTTCCAGAGATTCGACCCTGTATGGTATGTACAAAATACATATTCCATTATATACAGAATGTTTGTCAAATATATTATATGCAAAATCATTGTGCAAGCAAATCAACTCTTAAATATTTATGAATAACAAGATAAAATATACCTAAGATAATTGGAAGTTTAAAAGAAAGTTTTAGTGAATCTTGCTGGTTTCTGATTAAATCATAAAGAATAGACTGGGAAAACATGTTTTAGTGGTAATAAAAATGTGTATGAAATGTTTTATTGTAGTAGTATAAAGTAAAAGCACTAAAAACTGCTTCTTGCATACAGGAATATATATGGTCAAAGTACAATATGATAAGTCCTGTCCTTTTTTATGACAAATTTAACAAAGCACGTCAAAGAGTTGAAGTTTTTTCTTTTCATCACAGTATTTACTCAAACTTGATTAGCTATAGGCTGTAACAAACTTGTTACCTCAGTATGGAAATTTCTCTATGAACAGACTAGCTTTCAAATGGATGTTCCTAAGTCCGTTTTTTGAAGTCCAAGCTACCGTGATTATTTTCTCACTAGTCTCATTTGTATTATCTCTGCTGTCAATTCCATCATCATTATACATACATTCTTTGGTAGTTTTTTTACTTTAACATATTATTATAAAATGTTTGAACATACAGAAAAGTTAAAATAATTTTATAATTAACACCCATATACTCACCACCTAGATTCTACCACTAACATTTTTGCTATGCTTGTTTTATCACATAATCTATCCATCTTTCCATCCCTCTAACCATCCATCATCCAGAAATAATTAAAATATTTTATGCATTTTAGATTAAATTGCAGACATTAGTATACTTCACTCCTAAACATTCAGCATGTATATTATCAGCCAGAGTTCAATATTTGTTTGCAGTTGTTTTTTCTTTTAAGGTGAAATAAAGTTCAATGCAATTGCAGAAATCTTAAGTGTACATTCACTGAGTTTTAACAAATACACCTTTGTAACCCAAACCCCATCAAGATACAGAATACTATCATTCCAGAAAGTTTCCTCCTCATACCCCTTCCCAGTCAGCTGCGTCCTCTTCCCACCACCCAGCGTGTATCTATTAATAGCCCTTTAAATACACTCACTACTTTCGCAGTTACCAGACATAATTGAGTTCTTAATATTTATAAAACAACTTAAAAAGAAGCACAGACATGACACCTCAGACCAGTGTTTCTCAAAACATAGCACATCTCCAGCCTCACCGTCACCTGAAATGCTTGTTGAAAATTCAGCTTCCTGTGGCCCACTACAGACCTTCTCACCCACAATCTTGGAGGGCCTTAGGAGCTTAGGAATTTCATTTCATGCCAGCTCTGAAGATGATTCTGATTCAGCCAAGGTTTAAGGGCACTTGCTAAGGCCTAATAAAGGAGACTGGCTAAGATTAAATAACTGCACATACTGCTAATGCCATCTGTTAGTGATGGACAGAAGTTTTATTCCAGTGATTCCTTTATATCTTTGAAGTTTAAAAGCAGAGTTCCCACACAGAAAGAGTTCTGTATATCCAAATAAAACACATGCCCCTTTCATATTCACTAAAACCATTAAAGGAGGAAAATGTATTTGGACCCAAATTTCATTGTCTTTAAATTAATATCAAAGAGTGTCGCAATGTACACCCCTACACCCATCTCATGTGTACTCAGACAGTGAAAATGGGTATGACTTTTGACCTACTATTTATGGCAATATCCCTGATTAATTTTTTTCTCCTTTTTATCCCACAACTACAGCAAGAAAAATTCCATCCTGTCTTCAAACCTCCCAGACCATTGGAAGGACGAATTGCCCGATTAATTCAGAACCGGCGTTCTCTGGAGGCTATAGTCCAGCAAAGACCACGTTCCTGTCCAGACTGTACTCCTAGAGTTTTGTGTAATTTTCATACCTTTGTACCCAGTTCTAAAGAAATGATGGCACTTAGTGATAACACACCAGCAGGTGTGACCCATAAAAACCAGGATATCGAAGAGAAGATTATAGAAGAACAGAGCTTGCTATCTACGTATGAACTCCCATCTTGTTACCCAACAAAAGATCTGACTAGCATTTATGACATTAAGCCATTTCCAAAAATCACAGATACTAAAAAGACAGAAGATTTATACTGGAGACAGCAGTCACTGAAAACCCAACCCACACCTTACTGTAAACCAAACCACTGGATTCACTACGAAAATCTTAAATCTCCCCTGCGTGATCAGTATAATATGTATCCAAACCCTGTTAGCCTTAGTAAACCTAGTGTTTTACAAAATAAACAAGACACGGAAGCTTTCACTTTAGAACATTTTTTAAGTAAGCCAGAAGAAGAGTTGGTTTTGAACATGGAAAACAATGAAGAAACAAGACCTATTCTTGGTTGGATTCCTAGAGCTGGAGTGACCAAGCCTCAGACCAACCTGCTGGAGCTTAAGAACTCTTTTTCAAAAACTGGTGCACAAAAGCGTTTCCATAAATCAATTCTAGAAGACCATAAAGACCTCAGGGATAATGAGCATTCAGGGATGAAGCACCAATTCTATGGCCATAATTCCTATTATTTCTATAACTGAGATACTCATTCTTCCCTTCAAAACCCAGCCTCTTTCAAGAAGCTAAAAAATATAACAGAATTTCCTTCATATTGCTGGATTTTGTTTTCTAGGTTAAGCCACAAGGACCTTGTTAATGAGGTTTATGCTTTCAGGAATTTAAGTTAGTATCTGGTTGGAGGAACCCAGAAAAGGTGATGTTCTGACTTCTTGAAAAGTTTAACAATTTGGCAATAAAATATTAGAACTAGAAAAATGTATAGTCTTTAACCTCTCATCTTCAGATTATACTCTAAGGAAATTTTCCAAAATCGCAAAAAGCAATGTGTACAACGAAGTTTACATCGTTTCACCAAAAAAAATTGAAAAGCTGGAAATAACTCAAATGATCAATAATTAATTAATGACTATACAAATTATAATATCTTAATAAAATAAATATGAGAACACTGTCCCTTTATGTAAATTTTTGTACATAGTAGCGTTAGATAGAAAAGACAAAACTCAAACACCCAGTTAATTGAGGGATGGACAGCTCTACAAACTACATTGTCTTAGAAGTATGTGGACTCTGTTCCTTTATGTAAACATATAAAGAAAATAAGTCAGCGAAAAAAATGAAACCCAAAACTCTCCGCATGTACACATTACAAATTGAATTGTTTCCTTACTCTTAACCTTCTGACTAAGAAACATAACTATTTCTTTTATGCAGATAAAATTATTTTACTGAAGATCTAGCAATGGCTTTAATTAGCAGCTGGTGAGTTGTAATTATAGCAAGAAAGGAAGGCTTGATATCAGTTATTACAGAGCGCCAAATCTTCATTTCTGGAGTGTGTTCTCTAAGAGTTTGGCTAACTCCCATATGCAAGTCAATTCATTTAATGTGCCAAGAGGTAGATTTTAAACATAGTCTATCATGGAAGTTCAAGAGGAATTTCTTTAAGTATTTTGTGAATGTTTATTTTAATTTTACAATCAACATGTCATTTGGTTATAATCTCCTTAAAACTATTCTAAAGTTGGAGAATTTTGTTCCAACTGCATTCTGTACAGCACTAGTTACATTAAGTGTCACAGGAAGTAAAGGTTTATGTGGTGAAATAACACTGGGGAAATCGGATCAACAATGTCAGTTGCATGACTTGGTCACTGGGTTCTCTACAGCCTTTAATATGTAATGCAATTGGGAGTGTCTGATGTGAGGGAGATAAAGATAGTGTACACACTTTTTATCACAGAGTAGATCACTGGACTGGAATTCCAAATAATAAACTTTGGAAGATGTAACTCTCCGGTATAAAAATTTGAGGTTTTGATTGCACTCCTTGAGTTTTGTGTAATGTTCATACCTTTGTACCCAGTTTCCCTGGGTTGCATGGAAATTAGTTAGAAATTACATTCTAAATACGGTGTTCACTCTGCCTACCTCCCTGAAGGGTGGCGCAAGGAGCCTTCTCTTTAGACATTGTCATAGTCATCCTCCTCAACTAAGAGGAGGTCAGCCTTTCCTTTAACTCTGCTGATTGTTAAAGCTAATGAATCTGCCCTTATTTGATGACAGAGAATATCAAACTCCAAGCATGCTCATCAAAAGCTCAATTTTTTTGTTTTTTGTTTTGTGTTCTTTACAAAATGTGTTAGTTTACCTACTCTTTTGGTTTTGGTTTTTGTTTTTTTGTTTTTGTTTTTGTTTTTTGTTTTGTTTTGTTTTGAATCGGAGTCTCACACTGTTGTTGCCTAGGCTGGAGTGCAGTGGCACCATCTCAGCTCACTGCAACCTCCGCCTCCTGGGTTCAAGCAATTCTCCTGCTTCAGTCTCCCAAGTAGCTGGCATTACAGGCACCTGCCACCACGCCTGGCTAATTTTTTGTATTTTTAGTACAGAAGGGGTTTCACTATGTTTGCCAGGCTGGTCTGGAACTCCTGACCTCGTGATCCACCTGCCTCAACCTCCCAAAGTGCTGGGATTACAGCGTTAGCCACCACTCCCAGCCTACTAACTCTTATTTTTGTCCTACATTGGCAACCTCTTTAATATCCAGAGATTAGATATTATAAAATTAAGACTCGCTTGTCCAGTACATGCACAATATATACAGTACAGAAAAGTTAAATCAAATGAACATAATGTATAGAGCAATGGATAAGCTGAAATGTTCTAGTACACATTAGCAAAACACCTTTTGTAATTTCCTCCCTCCTCCCTTAACCCAATGAATGATACAGAGAGTACACTGTTCACAGAGGTGGTATAACAATTCTATTATACTTCCAAATACAGTATTCTCCATTAATTTTTTAAAGCTATTTACAAAAAGTATTATTCTACTACTTCTGCTTTTAAAACATCAGGCACATCCGAATATCTTCAAAGACTAGCTATTTCATATCAGAACATGTCTACTATATACACAGCAGTTAAATTACACACGTTACAAAGGTCACAATCTGAGAGATCTTCTAAATATGACCACTTTGGCCTTGAACCATTCCATCCTCACTTCCTTCTCTCTGCCTTCAATCCAGTGGACAAACATAAGCATGTGTAATGCTTAGAGATGGTTGAACAAATTCATATCCAGAAGTCATTTACAGAAGACAAGCTTGCCTATTAATTTCAACACAAAGTGTACAAAATGTGCTAATTCTACTAAGTATTTTGCATACACTGGCAACCTCTTTAACATCTAGAGACTGGATGTTGCAAAATTAGGACTCATTTGTCTATTATATACACTATATATACAGCAAAACAAAATGCACAAAACATACAGAAAAAAACAGCTCCTGAAAATATCCAAATATGAACACACTAGCATATTACCTTTTGCAATTCCTTCCCTCCTACCTCCTCAAAACCACTGAGCAGGTACAGACAATACTACACTGCTCACAGAAGTGCTGTAACAATTCCATTTCCAAAAGTCAGTATTTCCTATGAATTTTAGCAAAAAGTGATATTTTACTACCTCTACATTTAACATACATAAGGAGTTAATTTGTCCACTATGTGTACAGCAGTCTTGAATAAATTGCACACATGTAGGAGTAGTTATAATTTGAAAGAGCCTTTTAAAATATGAACATTCTGGCCTAGAACACTTCCCATCTCCATCAACTCAGTGGTCAATAATGCTCAAATTTTCAGAAGGCAATCCTCTCTGGAAATTTTAAAACAAAATATATAAAACATACTCGTTTACTAACCCTACTTTTGTCATACACAAGCGACCTCTTTAACATCTAGAAAGACTAGATGTTGTAAATTAGATATTGTTTATCCTTTATATACACAGATAAGTACAATAAAATGCATAGAAGTAAGGAACAATGGTTAATCTTGCCTCACTGTGGACACCAGCATAGAGCTCTTTGCACTTCCTTTTCCTCTCTCCTCGCCTGAAACAGTGCACAAACACAGTGTGTACTACTCAAGAGGTGGTTTGGCCATTCTCCCCCCAAACATTTCATAGGGAATTTTAACAAAAAGATATTTACAGAATATATTATTTTACAACCTCTACTTTTAACATATGTATTAGGCACTGAATACCTACAAAGCCTAGATATTTCAAAAAAGTACTTAGCATTGTCAGTAACATATACAGTAGTGAGGAATAAAATTCACACGATGACAATGGTTATACTGAGAGACAGAACTAGCTAGATTTCCTAGGCCGACTAAAAATCCCTAAGCTTAGCTGGGAGGGTGACCGCTTCCACCTTTAAACACGGGGCTTGCAACTTAGCTCACACCTGACCAATCAGATAGTAAAGAGAACTCACTAAATTGCTAATTAGGCAAAAACAGGAGGTAAAGAAATAGCCAATCATCTGTTGCATGAGAGCACAGCGGGAGGGACAATGATTGGGATATAAATGATTGGGATATAAAACCAGGCAACGGCTCCCCTCTTTGGGTCCCCTCCCTTTGTATGGCAGCTCTGTTTTCGCTCTATTTCACTCTATTAACTCTTGCAACTGCACTCTTCTGGTCCGTGTTTGTTACCGCTCGAGCTGAGCTTTCACTCGTCCACCAGTGCTGTTTGCTGCCGTCGCAAACCCACCGCTGACTTCCATCCCTCCGGATCCAGCAGGATGGCAGGGTGTCAGCTGTGCTCCTGATCCAGCGAGGCCCCCATTGCCATTCCTGATCGGGCCAAAGGCTTGCCATTGTTCCTGCATGGCTAAGTGCCTGGGTTCGTCCTAATCGAGCTGAACACTAGTCACTGGGTTCCACGGTTCTCTTCTGTGACCCACGGTTTCTAGTAGAGCTATAACACTCACCACATGGCCCAACATTCCATTCCTTGGAATCCGTGAGGCCAAGAATCCCAGGTCAGAGAACACAAGGCTTGCCACCATCTTGGAACTGGCCACCGCTGTTTTGGAAGCAGCCCACCACCATCTTGGAAGCTCTGGGAGCAAGGACCCCCCAGTAACAATAATATGAAGTGTTTTCTAAATATGACCAGTGTGGCATAGAACCTTCTTCTCTTCCTTCTCAAGTCTTCCACCTCCATGTCCTCTAACCCAGCAGTCCACAACCTTTCTGGCACCAGGAAGTTTCATGCAGGGCAATTTTTCCATGGACCGGGACATGGGGGATGATAATTTCAGGATGATTCAAGTGCATTACATTTATTGTGTACTTTATTTCTATTATTATTACATTATAATATATAGTGAAATCATTATACAACTCACCACAGTGTAGAATCAGTGGGAGCCCTGAGCTTGTTTTCCTGCATCTAGACGGTCCTATGTGGGGGTGATGGGAGATGGTGGCAGATCATCAGGCATTAGATTCTCATAAGGAGCATGCAACCTAGATCCCTTGCAAGTGCGGTTCACAATAGGGTTCAAGTTCCTATGAGAATCTAATGCCACCATTGATCTGACAGAAGGCGGAACTCAGGCAGTAATGTGCATAAAGGGGAAAGGCTGTAAATACAGATGAAACTTCGTTTGCTCACCCCTACTCACCTGTTTCTTTGTGGCCCTGTTCCTAACAGACCACAGAGCAGGGATTGAGGGCCCCTGCTCTAACCCACTGAACATATATGGATGTGTGTTGCTCCAAGTGTCACCAAAACTGCATTTGCAAAAATGATGAAAGTCAAATAAATCTGACATAGCTATTTCCATCTTGCTTCTAACCTCACAAGCTGTGTGTTCATTCCTGGGCCAAGCTAACTATGGGAGGAATTTATAGTTTAACTGTAAGGCAAAGACAATAATAGCTCCTCCCTTCCCAAAACTAACTCCCTGCTTGTTCAGGAACCAAAAACCACCCTTGAAAACTAATGAAAGTTCACAAGGTTGGGATTATGGGAGGGTCCTGAATTGCTAAGAAGTAGGTATAGTTAAGTGATAACCTGCTGGGCATGGTGGCTCACACCTATAATCCCAGCACTTTGGGAGGCTAAGGTGGGCAGAACATGAGGTCAGGAGTTCAAGACCAGTCTGGCTAACATGCTGAAACCCTGTTTCTACCAAAAATACAAAAAATTAGCCAGGCATGGTGGCATGCACTTGTAATCCCAGCTACTTGGGAGACTGAGGCAGGAGAATCTCTTGAACCTGGGAGGCAGAGGTTGCAGTGAGCCGAGATCATGCAATTGTACTACAGCTTGGGCAACAAGAGCGAAACTCCATCTCAAAAAAAAAAAAAAAGAAGAAGAAGAAGTGATAACCAGCCACTGTCCCCTGTCCCCCAGCTTGCTTTTCATTTTTTTAGATGTGGAGTCTTGCTCTGTCGCCCAGGTTGGAGTGCAGTGCAACCTCCACCTCCCAGGTTCAAGTGATTCTCCTGCCTCAGCCTCCCAAGTAGCTGGGATTACAGACATGCACCATCACACTGGGGTAATTTTTTATATTTTTGGCAGAGACGGGGTTTCACCATGTTGGCCAGGCTGGTCTCGAACTCCTGACATCAAGTGATGTCAGGCCTCGGCCTCCCAAAGTGTTGGGATTACAGGCATGAGCCACCGCACCCGGCCACCAAACTATCCTTGAAAAACCCTAGCTTCCATTTTCTTAGGGAGGCAGATTTGAAAATCATCTCCCATCCTTCTGCTTGGCTGGCCCTCTGATAACTAAACTCTTTCTCTGCTCCAAAAACTGTTGCTCTCAATGCATTGGCATTTCTAGGCAGCGGGCAAGAAGAACCCATTGGGCTGTTACACCACTTCCAGTGACAGTCTAATAACTCCTCTCCAAAAAGTCATTTTGGTGGAGAGGTGGGGCAAGATGGCCAAATGGAAACCTCCAAGAATTGCCCCCGACATAGGAACAACAAATTGAAAAACTATCCACACAAAAAAGAACCTTCATAAGAACCAAAAATCATGTGAGCAATCACAGTACCTGGTTTTAACATCATATTAAGGAAAGAGGCACTGAAGAGGGTAAAAAAAGGCAGTTTTGGATTGCCTACACCACCCCTTCCACATCCTCCAGCAGTGGCCACATGGCATAGAGAATCAGTGTGCTTGGGGGAGGGACAGTGCAGTGATTGTGGGGCCTTGCATTGGAACTCAGTGCTGCCCTGTCACAGTGAAAAACAACACTGGGCAGAATCAGTCAGTGCCGAGGGAGCATTTAGATGAGCTCTAGCCAGAGAGGAGTCTTTCACCCAAGCAGCCAGAACCTGAGTTCTAGCAGGCCCAGCTACCGTGGGCTAAAGTGCTCTGGGGGTCCCAAATAAACTTGAAAGGCAGAATAGGCCAAAAGAACTACAATTCCTGGGGAAGTTCTGTTGGTGGGCTTGGTGCCATGGGGCTTAGAATGTACATGACCTAGTGAGATACTAGCTGGGGAGGCCACGGAAGTGTTTGCATCACTCCTCCCCAAGCCACAGGCACTGCTGCTGACAGCACTGGGAGAGACTCCTTCCCACCGCTTGAGGAGAAGAGAGGGGAGAGTAAAGAAGACATTGTCTTACAACTTGAATACCAGCTCAACCATAGTAGAATTGTGCACTAGGGGGAGGCCCCCATTTCATGCCCTATCTCCCACATGAAATTTCTAGACACACCCTGGGCCAGAAGGGAACCCATTGCCTTAAAGGGAAGAACCCAGTCCTGGCAAGATTCATCACTTGCTGACTAACGAGCCTTTGGGCTTGAATAATCAGTAGTAGTAGCCAGCCATGCTGGCTTCAGGTGTGGTGGCTTCAGGGGAGAGACTCCTATTTGAGGAAAGGGAAGAGTAAGGAGACTTTGTCTTGCAACTTGGATACCAGCTCAGCTACTGTGGAGTAGGGCACCAAGCAGGCTCCTGGAGTCCCTGATTCCAGGCCTTGGCTCCTAGACAGCATTTCTGGACATGCCCTGGGCCAAAGAGGACCCCACTGCCCTGAAAGGAGAAACTCAGGACTAGTAGTACTTATTACAAGCTAACTGAAGAGCCCCTGTGCCTTGAGTGAATGTTGGCATAGCCAGGAAGTACTAGCCATGGGCTACTGCAACGGTGGTCATGGAGAAGGACTTTGATGCTTGAGGAAAAAGGAGGGAAGAATGAGAATAACTTTATCTTGTGGTTTGGGTGCCAGGTCAGCCACAGCGGAATAGAGTACCAGGTGGATTCCTAAGGTTCCCGACCCCAAACCCTGACTTCCAGACAGCATCTCTGGACCTGCTTGAAGATAGAGAGAACTTGTTGTCCTGAAGGGAAGGACATAGGCTGGCTGAATTCACCAGCTTCTGAATGGAGGCCTTGAGGGAACATAGGCTACTGTAGCCAGACAGTGGTCACTGCAAGCCTTGGACCAGACCCAGTGCTGTGTTGGCATCAGGTCTCTCCCAGCACAGTCACAGTGGAGGCTGCCACAAGGGTGCTTGTGTCACCTCTCCCCTAGCTCCAGGCAGCTCAGTACAGAGACTCCATTTGTTTGAATGAAAGTAAGATAAGAGAACAGAGTCTCTGCCTGGTAATTCAGGGAATTCTCCTGGATCTTACCCAAGACCACAAATGTGGTACCTCTATAAGTCTGCAAGAGCCACAGTTTTACTGGGCTTGGGATGGCCCCTAATGCAGATATGGCTGCAGTGACCTAAGACTTAGATCACAACACTTAAGTCCCTTCAAATACTTGGAAAGCCATCCCAAGAAGGGTAGATATAAAAAAATAAAAAGCCCAGACTGTGAAGACAATAATACCTAACTCATCAATGCCCAGACACCAACAAAAATCTGCAAGCATCAAGACCACCTTGGAAAACACGACCTCACCAAACAAACTAATGAAGGCACCAGTGACCAATTCCAGAGAGAAAGAGATACGTGACTTTTCAAACAGAGAATTCAAAATAGCTGTGTTGAGGAAGTTCAACAAAATTCAAGATAACACAGAAGAAATTCAGAATTCTACATGATAAATTTAACAACAGATTAAAGCAATTAAAAAGAATCTAGCAGAAATTCTGAAGCTGAAAAATGCAATTGACGTACTAAAAAATGCAGTTCCTTACGGGCAGAATTGATCAAGCAGAAGGAAGAATTAGTGAGCTTGAAGATGGGCTATTTGAAAATACACACTCAGAAGAGATAATAGAAAAAAGAATAAAAATGAATGAGGTACACCTATAAGATCTAGAAACTAGCTTCAAAGGGCAAATCTAGGAGTTATTGGCCATAAAGAGGAGCTAGACAGAGAGATCAGTGTAGAAAGTTTATTCAAAGGGGTAATGACAGAGAATTTCCCAAACCTATCAATTTCTATCAAAATTTCCCAAAATATTGATAGAGAAAGATATCAATATTCAAGTACAAGAAGGTTATAGAACACCAAGCAGATTTAACCCAAAGAAGACACCCCAAGACGTTTAATAATCAAACTCCCAAAGATCCAAGATAAAGAAAGAATCCTAAAAGCAAGCAAGAGAACAGAAACAAATAACATAAAAAGGAGTTCTAATAAGTCTGGCAGCAAACTTGTCAGTGGGACTTCACAGGCCAAGAGGGAGTGGCATTACGTGTTTAAAGTGCTGAGGGAAAAAACTTTTATCCTAGAATAGTACATCCAGTGAAAATATCCTTCAGATATGAGGGAGAAATAAAGACTTTCCCAGGCGAACAAAAGCTGAGGGATTTCATCAACACCAGATCTGTCCTCTAAGAAAGGCTAAAGGGAGTTCCTCAGTCTGAAAGGAAAGGACATTAGTAAGCAATAAGAAACCACCTGAAGGTACGAAACTCACTACTAATAGTAAGTACACAGAAAAACACAATATTATAATACTGTAGTTGTGTGTAAACTGCTCCTATCTTGAGTAGAAAGACTTGGAGATTAACCTAACCTATCAAAAATAATAGCTACAACAACTTTTCAAGACATAGTATAATAATACATAAATCGAAACAAGAAAAAGTTTTAAAAGTGGGGAGAGTGAAGTTAAAATGCAGAGTTTTTCTTAGTTTTCTCTTTGTTTGTTAGATTTTTGTTTATGCAATCAATGTTATGTCGTCATCAGTTTAAAACAGGGGGTTATAAAATATTATTTGTGCTGGACGCAGTGGCTCCCGCCTGTAATCCCAGCACTTTGGGAGGCTGAGTTAGGCGGATCACGAGGTCAGGAGGTCGAGACCAGCCTGGCCAACATGGCAAAACCCTGTCTCTACTAAAAATACAAAAATTAGCCAGGCTTGGTGACAGGTGCCTGTAGTCCCAGCTACTCGGGAGGCTGAGGCAGGAGAATCACCTGAAACTGGAAGGCAGAGGTTGCAGGGAGCCGAGATCGCATGACTGCACTGCAGCCTGGGTGAAAGGGCAAAACTCCATCTCCAAAAAAAAAAAATTACTTGCAAGCCTCATGGTAACCTTAAATCAGAAAACCTACAATAGAGGCTGGGCACAGTGGCTCACACCTGTAATCTCAGCACTTTGGAAGGCTGAGGCAGGAGGATCACTTGAGCCCAGGAGTTGAGACCAGTCTGGGCAACTTAGTGAGACCCCATCTCTACAAAAAATAAAAATAAAAAATTAGCTGGGCATGGTGGTGCATTCCTGTAGTCCCAGCTACTCAGGAGGCTAAGGTGGGAGGATTGCTTGAGCCCAGGAGGTCGAGGCTGCAGTAAGCCCTAATCATGCCACTGCTCTCCAGCCTGGATGATGGAGCAGAACCCTGCTCCCCGTCAAAAAAAAAAAAGCCCTACAACAGATACACAAAAAATAAAAAGCAACAAACTAAAACATATCAGAGAAAACCACCTTCACTGAAAGGAAGACAGGAGGAAAAGAAACAAGAGAAGACCACAAAACAACCAGAAAACAAATAATAAATAAAATGGCAGGTGTAAGTCCCTACTACCAATAATAACATTGAATGTAAATGGGCTAAACTATCCAATAAAAAAATGGAGTGGCTGAGTGGACAAAAAGCAAGTTCTAATTATCTGTTACCTACAAGAAACACACTTCACCTGTGAAGACACACATACGGTAAAAATAAAAGGATGGAAAAATATTTTCCATGCAAATAGAAACTAAAAAATAAAGGCAGGAGTGTGTGTGTGTATATATATATATATATATCAGACAAAATAGATTTCAGACAAAACTATGAAAAGAGATAAAGAAGATCATTATATATTGATAAAAGGGTGAATTCAGCAGGAGGATATAAATTGTAAATATGTATAGACTCAACACTGGAGCACCCAGATATGTAAAGGAAATATAAGAGATCAGATCCCAATACAATAATAGCTGGAGACTTCAACACCCCCACTGTCAGCTTTGTACAGATCATCCAGACAGAAAATCAATAAAGAAACATCCGACTTAATCTGCATTATAGAACAAATGGACCAAATAGTTATTTACAGAACATTTTATCCAACAGTTGAAGAATATATGTTCTTCTCCACAGCACGTGGATTATTCTCAAGGACAGATGATACGTTAAGCCAAAAAACAAGTCTTTAAAAATTTTTTAAAAATAGAAATCCTATGAAATATCTTCTCTGACTCTAATAGAATAAAACTAGAAATCAATAACAAGGGGAACTTTAGAAACTATGCAAATACATGGAAATAAAACAATATGCTCCTAAATGACCAGTGGGTCAATTAAGAAATTAAGAAGGAAATTGAAAAATTTATTCAAGCAAATGAAAAGGGAAACACAGCACAACAAAACCTGTGAGGTACAGCGAAAACAGTACTAAGAGGGAAGTTTATAGCAATAAATGCCTACATCAAAAAGTAGAAAAACTTCAAAATAAACAACCTAATGATATATCTTAAAGAACTAGAAAAGCAAGAAGAAACCAAATTCAAAATTAGCAGAAGAAAAAAATTATTAATAAAGATCAGAGTAGAAATTAATGAAATTTAAAAGTACAAAAGATAAATGAACCAAAAAGTTAGTTTTTGATAAGATAAAATCAACAAACTTTTAGCCAGAATAAGAAAAAAAAACACTCAAAATCAGAGATGAAAAAATATACATTAAAACTGATACTACAGAATTCAAAAAGTCACTAGCGACTACTATGAGCAACTACATACCAATAAATTAGAAAACCTAGAAGAAATAGATAAATTCCTAGACACATACAATCTACCAAGATTGAGCAATAAAGAAATCCAAAACCTGAACAGACCAATAGCAAGTAATGAGATCAAAGCCATAATAAAAACTCTACCAGCAAAGAAAAGTCCAGGACTAAATGAATGGCTTCACTGCTGAATTTTACCAGACTGAATTGGTATTTTATTTGATTTTGTTTTGTTTTGTTTTCTTTTGTTTTTGAAACGGAGTCTCTCACTGTCACCCAGGCTGGAGTGCAGTGGCACAATCTTGGCTCACTGCAACCTCCGCCTTCCAGGTACAAGCAATTCTCCTGCTTCAGCCCCCTAAGTAGCTGGGATTACAGGGGCCTGCCACTACACCCGGCTACTTTTTTTTCTATTTTTAGTAGAGACGGGGTTTCACTATGTTGGCCAGACTGGTCTCGAACTCCTAACCTCGTGATCTGCCCGCCTTGGCCTCCCAAACTGCTGGGATTACAGGCAAGAGCCACTGCGCCCAGCCTGAATTGGTATCGTAAAGAATACCAATTATGTTCAAACTATTCTGAAAAATAGAGGAGGAGAGAATACTTCCAAATTCATTCTACAAGGCCAATATTACCCTGATGCCAAAACAAAAGAAACATAACAAAGAAAGAAAGAAAGAAAGAAAGAAAGAAAGAAAGAAAGAAAGAAAACTACAGACCAACACCCCTGATGAACACTAATGCAAAAATTCTCGACAAAATACTAGCAAACCAAATTCAACAATTTAAAAGATCATTCATCATGACCAAGTGGGATTTATCCCAGGAATGCAAGGATGATTCAACATACACAAATCAATCAGTGTGATACATCATCTCAACAGAATGAAAAACAAAAACCATATGATCCTTTCAATTGATGTTGAAAATCATTTGATAAAGTTCAATATCCTTCATGGCAAAAAACTGGATATAGAAGGAGCATATCTCAATACAATAAAAGCCATATATAACTGAAAGCCTCTCCTCTAAGATCTGGAACATGACAAGGATGCCTACGTTCACCACTGTTATTCAGTATGGTACTGGAATTCTTAACTAGAGCAATCAGACAAAAGAAAGAAATAAAGGGCATCCACATTGGAAAGAAAGAAGTCAAATTATCCTTTTTTGCAGATGATACTATCTTAAATTTGTAAAAACCTAAAGACTCCACCAAAGAACTATTAGAACTGATAATCAAATTCAGAAAAGTTGCAGGATACAAAATCAACAAACAAAATCAGAAGCATTTCTATATACCAAAAGCAAAACAATCTGAAAAAGACATCAAGAAAGTAATCCCATTTACACTAGCTACAAATAAAATAAAATGCTTAGTAATTATCTTAGCCAAAGATGTAAAAGATCTCTGCAATGAAAACTATAAAATGTTGATGCAGGAAACTGAAGGGAAGACAAAAATACAGAAAGTTATTTCATGTTCCTAGATTGGAAGAATCAATATCGTTAAAATGTTCATACTACCCAAAGCAATCTACAGATTCAATGCAATCCCTATCAAAATATCAATGACACTTTTTACAGGAATAACAAAAATAATCCCAAAATGTATATGGAACTATAAAAGACTCAGAACAGTCAAGGCATCCTGAACAAAAATAATCAAACTGAAGGAATCACATTACCTGACTTTAAATTATATTACAGAGCTATAGTAACCAAAACAGCAGGTACTGGCATAAAAACAGGCACATAATCCAATGGAACAGAATAAAGAATCCAGAAATGAATGTATATGTCTATAGTGAACTCACTTTCAACAAAAGTGCCAAGGACATACATTGGGTAGAGGACAGTTTCTTCAATAAATGATGCTGGAAAAATTTGATATCCATATGCAAAAGAATGAAACTAGACCTCTATTTCTGGCCATATACAAAAATCAAATCAAAATGGATTAAAGACTTAAATCTAAGACCTCAAATTATTAAATTACTAAAAGAAAACATTAGGAAAACGCTACAGGACATTGGTCTGGGCAAGGATTCCTTGAGTAATACTCCACAAGCAAAGGCAATCAAAGCAAAATGAACAAATGGGATCACATCAAGTTAAAAAGCTTCTGCACAGCAAAGGAAACTATCAACAAAGTAGAGAGACAACCCACAGAATGGGAGAAAATATGTGCAAACTATCCCTCTGACAAGGTATTAATAACAAGAATATATAAGAAACTCAAACAACTCTATAGGAAAAAAAAAATCTAATCCCAATCAAAAAAGATATGAAGAGACTTTTCTCAAAAGAAGGCCCAAAAATGGCAAACAGGTCTATGAAAAGGTACTCAACATCATTGATCAAAGAAATGCAAATCAAAAGTACAATGAGATATCATCTCACCTTAGTTAAAATGGCTTTTATCTCAAAGACAGGCAATAACAAATTCTGGCGAGGATGTGGAGAAAAAGGAATGCTCACACAGTGTTGGTGAGAATGTAAATTAATAGAACTTAATGATGGTTTGGAAGTTCCTCAAAAAACTAAAAATAGAGCTACCATATGATCCAGCCACCACCTTCCGGGTTCAACGGATTCTCCTGCCTCAGCCTCCCGAGTAGCTGGGATTAGAGGCACCCGCCATCACCCCCAGCTAATTTTTGTATTTTTAGTACAGATGGGGTTTCACCATGTTGGTCAGGCTGGTCTTGAACTCCTGACCTCAGCACCATATGATCCATATTTAGGTATATACCCAAAAGAAAGGACATCAGATATCAAAGAGATATCTGCACTCAAATGTTTACTGCAGCACTATTCACAATAGTCAAAATTTGGAAATCTGTTGATGTCCATCAACAGATGAATGGATTTTTTTAAATGTGGTACATGTACAAAATGGGGTACTGTTCTGCTATAAAAATTAATTAGATCATGTCATTTGCGAAAACATGGATGGAACTGGAAGTCATTATGTTAAGTGAAATAAGCCAGACACAGAAAGGCAAACTTCACATGTTCTCACTTGTTTGTGGAGGCTAAAAGTCAAAGCAATTGAACTCATGGAAATAGAGAGTGGAATGATGGTTAAAAAAGTCAAAGCAATTGAACTCATGGAGATAGAGAGTGGAATGATGGTTAAAAAAGTCAAAGCAATTGAACTCATGGAGATAGAGAGTGGAATGATGGTTACCAAAGGCCAGGAAGATTAGTGGTTGGGGGTAGAGGGTATTAAGAATGGCTATTGGATACAAAAATAAAGTTAGAAGAATGGGGCCAGGTGCAGTGGCTCATGCCTGTAATCCCAGCACTTTGGGAAGCCGATGCGGGTGAATCACCTGAGGTCAGGAGTTCGAGACCAGCCTGACCAATATGATAAAACCCCATCTCTACTAGAAATATAAAAATTAGCTGGGTATAGTGGTGTGCGCCTGTAGTCCCAGCTACTTGGGAGGCTGACACATGAAATGGCACCACTGTAGAAGAATGAATAAGGTCTAGTATTTGGTAACACAACAGGGTGACTACTCTCAACAGTAATTTATTGTACATTAAACAAACTAAATGTATAATTGGATTGCTTGTAACAGAAAGAAATGATAAATGCTTGAGGTGATAGATAGACCATTTACCCTGATGTGATGATTATTACACATTGTATGCCTGTATGAAAATATCTCATGTACCTCTTAAGTGTATATATATGTGTATATATATACCTACTTTGTACTAATAAAAACTTTAAA
>NW_012107119.1:157544-160410 GCF_000951045.1 Mandrillus leucophaeus | reverse complement strand
GATCTCCTGACCTCGTGATCCACCCGCCTCGGCCTCCCAAAGTGCTGGGATTACAGGCTTGAGCCACCGCGCCCGGCCCTGCTGATTCTCATTCATATTGTGTATGCAATTATTTTTTGTTGTTGGATGAATACTTTATTTGAAAATTTTATTTGTAGAAATAATTTGAAGTCTAGCTGATATTATCTTCTGCCAGAAAGAATTTTCATTTGGTTTTACCAGGTATCTGGAGGCAACAGAACTCCTTATTCCAAGTTCAAAAGTTGAGGCTTTCCTTGACCAGCCAGAAAATATGTCAGGCCGCAGACCTTGTAAGATGTGGTTTTTGGCCAGTTCACCCTCACTACCAGGGTGCAGCCTAAATGCTGGCCTAAAGTAGGGGGTGGTTTGCCAGGTTCCAAACCTCTGTAAGCCCTGAATTGATATAACAGATGGATGGAGAGAGAGAGAGAGAGACAGACAGACAGATAGATAATGGGAATCCTCAGTGGCCTGGACTGAGATACTCCTCTAGAGAAGATCTGTGTTTGCTTCTGCCAGCCACAGGGATACACTGCCCATCCACAATGTCATTGTTCATTTTTCAGATAGAGTTTTCTCAGACTATGCGAGTAGAGTACAATCAAACCCTAAGCCTGCATGAAGGCAGACCTGTGGTTATGAATTCTTAGGGAATACTTTTTTCTGCCACTTGATACTAAGGCCAAGACAGGCAAGACTAACCTGGTTCTTCTCTTTGCTGGTGGAAAGACTGTATTTTATTCTTTAGATTTAAGTGTACCAGGATTATGCATGGATCTCTGCCAACTTTCCCCCCAACTTGCCCATTACCATTTCACATGAGCTTTACTTCCATTTTGCTGCACTGCTATTACAGCCTGATGCTCAACACAAGTCCTTAAGATGGCCATGGAGTTAGCTTATGCTTATCACACTATTATCAGTTCTTATGCCCTACCTCACCACCTGTCTCTAACCTGGAGATTTCTCTTACTTGTGTCTCAATTTTGATTGGGTAGGGTGGGGGATTTTACTAGATTTTTTTCAATCAGAAGAGTTTTTAAAAATACAGTCGTCCCCACTTACCCATAGTGGATGACTGAAACTGCAAATAGTACCAAACGCTATATATATATATAGTAATGTACAACATAACAATGTTTTGATCAGTGATGATCACAAATACAATGGTGTTTTTGTTTTGTTTTCTTTTGTTTTGTTTTTTGAGATGGAGTTTTGCTCCTGTTGCCCAGGCTGGAGTGCAATGGCGCGATCTCGGCTCACTGCAACCTCCACCTCCCGGGTTCAAGTGATTCTCCTGCCTCAGCCTCCCAAATAGCTGGGTTTACAGGCACCTGCCACCATGCCCAGCTAATTCTGTATGTTCAGTAGAGATGGGGTTTCACTATTTGGCCAGGCTGGTCTCGAACTCCTGACCTCAGGCGATCCACCCGCGTTGGCCTCCCAAAGTGCTAGGATTACAGGCATGAGCCACCGTGCCTGGCCAATGTTGTTGTTTTTTTTCTTCCTGTGCCTCTTCTATGTTTAGGTACACAAATACCATTGCATTGCAATTGCCTACAGTATTCTGTACAGTATCATGCTGTACAGGTTTCTAGCCTAGAAGCAGTAGGCTACACCATATAGCCTAAGTGTGTAGTAGGCTTGTATTAGTCTGTTTTCACACTGCTATAAAGAAATACCCAGACTGGGTAATTTATAAAGAAAAGAGGTTTAATCGACTTATACTTCTGCATGGCTGGAGAGGCCTCGTGAAACTTATAATCATGGCAGAAGGGGAAGTAGGCACATCTTACATGGTGGCAGGAGAGAGAGTACAGAGGAAATGCCAGACATTTATCAAACAACCAGATCTAGTGAGAACTCCCTCACTATCACAAGAACAGCATGGAGGAAACCACGCCCATGATCCAATCACCTCCTACCAGCTCCTTACCTTGACATGTGGGGGATTAGAATTCAAGATGAGATTTGTGTGAAGACACAAAGCCAAACCATATTAAGGCTATACCATCTAGGTTTGTGTAAGTACACTTTACAATATTCATAACGACAAAATTACCTAACATCACATTTGTCAGAACATATCCCTATTGTTAAGTGATGTATGGCTGGACTATGGTTTTTGTCTATATAGTACATACATAACTATGATGTAATTTAATTTATAAATTAGGCACAGTAAGAGACTAACAATAATCATGAAGTAGAACAGTTATAACAATATACTGTAATAAAAGTTATGTGAGGCCAGGCACGGTGGTTCACACCTGTAACCCCAGCACTTTGGGAGGCCGAGGTGAACACATCACAAGGTCAGGAGTTCGAGACCAGCCTGGCCAACATGGTGAAACCCTGTCTCTACTAAAGATTTAAAAAATTAGCTGGGCGTGGTTGCACGTGCCTGTAATCCCAGCTACTCAGGAGGCTGAGGCAGGAGAATTGCTTGAATCCAGGAGGTGAAGGTTGCCGTGAGCCAAGATTGTGCCACTGCACTCCAGCCTAGGTGACAGAGCAAGACTCTGTCTCAAAAATAAAAAAATAAATAATTTTTAAAAAGATGGAGGTGGGGGAGTAGATATAACAGAAATGAATATGAAACAAAGCGGCTTGCAGAATGTTATTGTTCTCTTCAACTAATTCTCTTAGGTACCGCAAGTAAATTGTAAGTACCATGAATCTCTTGAATACATATATAACACAAAATTTATGGTATCTGCTTTACTACAGGAAGATGCTAACTGTTCATTTTTGTGGTTGTTCTTTCTGTCTCTTCATCTTCCCATTACTTTCAATAGCAACTCTTTATCCACAATTTCCTTAGGTAAAAAAAAGAAAAAAAAAA
>NW_012107119.1:154943-156399 GCF_000951045.1 Mandrillus leucophaeus | reverse complement strand
GAGAGAGTCTCACTCTGTCGCCCAGGCTGGAGTGCAGTGGCACGATTTCGGCTCACTGCAGCCTCTGCCTCCCAGGTTCAAGCGATTCTCCTGTCTCAGCCTCCTGAGCAGCTGGGATTATAGGCGCGCGCCACCACGCACGGCTAATTTTTGTATTTTTAGTAGACACGGGGTTTCGTCATGTTGGTCAGGCGGGTCTCGAACCCCTGACCTCAGTGATACACCCGCCTCGGCCTCCCAAAGTGCTGGGATTACAGGCGTGAACCACCTCGCCCGGCCAATAAACACTTGACTTAATACGGCAGTGCCAGACAGAATACAAGGAGAGAGAAGAAAAAAAAAAAAAAAAAAACCAAGAAAGTTGGAAAAATTAATCAGAACTTGGGACCAGAATTTGAGGGGTAAAGGAGTCAAGAAAACCAGTGACAGAACTAGGCATGTCAGGAAGGGGATCTAGTTTTAAAGGATGGCTATGATAACTAAAAGCTGGGTATTAACGCCTTTATTTCCAATATGATCTTAACTGCATTAAGTTTACTTGAACATGACCTTTACCTAGGTAAGAAGGGATGCAAATCCTCTAGATTTCCAATAATTCTCTAATCATCTAAAAATGTTTCTTCCTAGATGTTGCCAGCACACATTCTGTGTTCTTTCGGCACACGAACGCGAGGGGGAGGAGGGCGTTAGCAGAAAAGACGCTGACAAGTAAGGGGTCAGAGGGATAATCCTGTTCTGCCGCAAATGCAGCACGTTCCTCAGTCTTGGGACGTCCATCAAGCGGAGAGCTGGAAGATGACTGAAAGTAACGGAGTAGAGGTGGAACTAGAACAAGGTCACGAGCTGCTGCCCAACTCGTGTAACTCCTGGTTCCAGGCTGTCCCTCTAGGATGCTGCTGGCGCCAGCCATGGGAGCAGGACAGAGTCTGGGTAAAGGTCGCCAGCTGACAAGATGGTAGCTAGGAGACCTCTAGGTGCGCCAAAACTAGGGCGTCTTTTCCTGGACGGGCAGAACGCCCTGCTCAAAGATCATTACATCACCACGCCCAAGAACTGATACTTTAGCAGGGCAACGCGCCAACAAGGCGACTCCGCCCCACCCTCCCCGTTCCTCCAGCACACGCAAGCGCACAGAGGCCCGCGGGTGACATCACCCCTCCCGACACCACCTCGTTGTCGTACGACCAAAGGCCTGTCGTAACGGCCGGGCAAGAAAGGCCTCAAGAGGAAGGGCACGCACGCCGCACACCCTAACCTGCTCGCCTGCATGCGCGCGCAGGTCCTTTGCGCAGGCATTGGGACTGGAGCCAATGAGGTGCGGCGACGTTACTGCGTAGCCGCCAGCTCGGCTGCACGTCAGGGCGCGGGAGCGCGGAGCGAGTTTGGTTGCACTTACACCGGTACTTAAGCGCGGACCGGCGTGTCCTTGGACTTAGAGAGTGGGGACGTCCTGCTT
>NW_012107119.1:153272-154893 GCF_000951045.1 Mandrillus leucophaeus | reverse complement strand
ACCCTCCCCGTTCCTCCAGCACACGCAAGCGCACAGAGGCCCGCGGGTGACATCACCCCTCCCGACACCACCTCGTTGTCGTACGACCAAAGGCCTGTCGTAACGGCCGGGCAAGAAAGGCCTCAAGAGGAAGGGCACGCACGCCGCACACCCTAACCTGCTCGCCTGCATGCGCGCGCAGGTCCTTTGCGCAGGCATTGGGACTGGAGCCAATGAGGTGCGGCGACGTTACTGCGTAGCCGCCAGCTCGGCTGCACGTCAGGGCGCGGGAGCGCGGAGCGAGTTTGGTTGCACTTACACCGGTACTTAAGCGCGGACCGGCGTGTCCTTGGACTTAGAGAGTGGGGACGTCCTGCTTTGGAGCGGGAATCTTCGTTGCGCCAGCGACTAAAAAGAGGTGAGAGCGGGTCGCGGAAGCCGCACCTGGTTAGAGGCAGAGCTGTGGGCGGCGCGCACTCGCGAGCGACCGAGACCCACGCCGGGAGCCTCCGAGTGGAGCCCGCGCTGGGTGGGAGGGCCGGGAGTGAGGACCCTGGACTGTGGTCAGACCGAACCGGGCGAGTAACCGCTTGAGGTGCGGCCGCCCTAACTAGGGGCAGGTATGGTCTCAGTCAGGGACTAGAGGCGGCTTAGATACAGATCCGAGGAAGACGCGGCCCCTTTCGTAGTGGTTGCTGAGGGGCTATGGAAATGATAGGCAAGACTTCCCACCCGGAAAGCCGAAGCTTAGCCCTTCACGTTCTCCTTCAGAGGGCAAAAGCTGTTGCTCTTCTAATAAGGGGCCATTTCTTTACGTGGGCACGTTTCTTCCGTCAGTCGTTCTGACATCCTAGAAACAGTTTCATCAGTCACCTTGAAACCGACCTGGATGGGTGACCTCATGTTCGCCCCGGGGGATCACAGGTAGGAGAGTGGGGATGTCCTGGGGGGACCGTGCAGCCTGCCCCTGCGTTCCCATTTACAAGTTCGAGTGTCAGGCTACTCCTGTGACCTGGGCAGGTAGAAACAGCCAGTACTGCTTTTTAAACATTTGTGTGCTTTGCAATATCCTCAGGGAGAGGTAGCTTTACATGGTAGTAAGATTAAATGACTAGGCCTTCTTAAAAATTGAAATTGTGGTGATTTTGGCTTAATGTGATCGCCCTTCAGCTTCAGATCTGTGACTTAGTGACCATGATTTTCTCTTCTGAAACTGGAGTTTGAATTAGGTTCCCTCTTTGCTTGCTTGGGCTTTAACGTTCCTTCACGTGTACACACGAAAATAGGTTTTTGAGGAGGTGCTCCTAAAAAATGTTTTTGGTATTAAAGAGTATTTGGTATAAAGAGTATTAAAGCAATACAAGATTAATTCTGGTATTTAATGACATAAATTACCAATGGATTGGTAGTTAAGTGGCTAGAGTGGTCATTCATTTACACTGTATTTGTTACCTGAGGAAAAATTACTAAGTTGGGGCTTTCGTTTTTAGAATTAAATATGGGTGATGTTGAGAAAGGCAAGAAGATTTTTATTATGAAGTGTTCCCAGTGCCACACCGTTGAAAAGGGAGGCAAGCACAAGACTGGGCCAAATCTCCATGGTCTCTTCGGGCGGAAGACAGGTCAGGCCCCTGGATACTCT
>NW_012107119.1:150749-152286 GCF_000951045.1 Mandrillus leucophaeus | reverse complement strand
ACATCTTACAAATCTATAAGGTCACATGCTTTTAAAGTAGTAGCAAGTTAAACTTCACTCTTGAATTCTTTACAATCTAAGTCAAACTAAGTTATAATTTAGGATTGTCTTTAAACAGCCATTCAGAAACATAAAACTGTAGAACTGTGTATTTGTGATTGGAAATGGTGCTTTTGCCAACTTAAAAGGATTAAAGTAGCGGAGATATACATAAATTTTAAAATGTGTGATCGCAAGACTAAAGATAATTAAAAAGAAAACCACAGATCATGATTTTTTGACTGTGCTTGATTTCATGACTGATGCAGAAACTTTAATGATTAAAAAGTGCAGGAGCCCTAAATATCAGTGCAGCAGCATTAACCAGTCATGGTGCTAGATTGTTTACTTGGTTTTCTAGGACTGCCTGAACTAGAATAACACTTCACTAATTGACTCTTAGTTTCTTTGCCCAGATTGAGAACTGCAGCATTTATGCCAGACATGGACAGACAAATGCTTCTGGTCATAGTTTTCAGATGTGTAACAGTGTAATTACATACTGAATTATTTCATGCATAGTCTGTGCCATACACATTTAGAATAGTCCTTGGAGATTTTATGGAGATGGTGAGCACAAGGTAAGACATAAAGAATGATGAGTAAATAAATCTGTGCTGGCGAGCTGAGAGCTGTATCTTTGTGGGACAGTGAGAAGACTGGGAAGATGTAAATCCATAGTCTCAAAGGTGATAGGAATGATTAGATAGGTGTTTAAGGCCTGAAAGCAATTTATAACATGTGAGTCTTATTTTTATTTATAGAAGAAATGTGGAAAGCTTGCTATAATTCGTATTTGAAATCCTAGTCTGAGTTATGGTGGGGAATTTAAAGATGCATCCTGGAAATACTTTTAAGATTTCAGCCTTTAAAAGGCCTTGTAGCAGAGGACTTGGTGACTGCATAAAGTTAGTGGTATTCAGGGACAGTGTAGCAATTAACTTACAAGGGGACAATCCTGGACTAATGTGAAAGACCTAAAGTAAAGGCTAGAGAGTTGATTTTCTTTTTTTTTTTTTTTTGGCATTCTGGAAATGATACAGGAAACAAACATATTAAGGTAGATACAGAAATACAGAAATGTGTTCAACTTTTCTTCTGGGCTAGTTGTGAGGTTTTGTTTGTTTTTTGAGACATGGTCACACTATCGCCAAGGCTGGGGTACAGTGGCGTGCTCTTGGCTGGCTGCAACCTCCACTTCCCAGACTCAAGAGATTTCTCCCACTTAAGCTTCCCAAGTAGCTGGGACTACAGGTGTTCACCACCATGCCCAGCTAGTTTTTTTGTAGAGATGGAGTTTTGCCATGTGGCCCCAGGGTGGTCTCAAACTCCTGAGCTCAAGCAATCTGTCCACCTGCCTTGGTTTCCCAAAGTGCTGGGATTACAGGCGTGAGCCACCAGGTCCTGCCTGGTTTTCAAATTCAGAAATCTTATTTAACCCAGAAGTAATCAGCCCAATAGTAACTTAGGTTTAGGTTTAATTTTTTTTCAGGTTTAA
>NW_012107119.1:137067-150136 GCF_000951045.1 Mandrillus leucophaeus | reverse complement strand
TATTTTATTTTATTTATTTATTTATTTATTTATTTATATTTTGAGACAGAGTTTCACTCTTGTTGCCCAGGCTGGAGTGCAATGGCGCAATCTCTGCTCACCGCAACCTCTGCCTCCCAAGTTCAAGCGATTATCCTGACTCAGCCTCTTGAGTAGCTGGGATTACAGGCATGTGCTACCACGCCCGGCTTGTTTTGTATTTTTAGTAGAGATGGGGTTTCTCCATCCTGGACAGGCTGGTCTCGAACTCCCGACCTCAGGTAATCCACCCGCCTTGGCCTCCCAAAGTGTTGGGATTACAGGCGTGAGCCACCACGCCCGGTCAACTGTAATTTTTTAAAAAGGACGTTTCTATCAGGGATATATACTTTCAGAAATAAGGAAACTGGGGAAGAGAGAGCTAGCACTAGAAACCACATGTTTTCATTTCTAATGCTTCACTGTAGGTGGCTCAGTTGGTAGAATCAAAAGTAAGAGCCAGATGTATTTAAGGGATATTCAAATGCCACCTGCACTCTTATTTTGTCTGGAACAGTGCTGTCTAATAGAACTTTCTGTGACGATGGATATTTTCTAGGCTTTTGCTGTACAGTATGGTAGCCACTAACTACATGTGGCTATTAGGCCCTTGAAATACAGCTAGCGTGACTAGAAAGTATTTTATTTTAAATTTACATAGGCACAAGTGGCTAGTGGCTAATGTATTGACAGTCTGGGTCTAGAACCAGTGGTCTGTAACAAAAGTACTTCCCCTGTACTCTTATCAAATCTAGAATTAGCTGGGTGTGGTTACTCACGCGTGTAATTCCAGCACTTTGGGAGGCCAAGGCAGGCAGATCACTTGAGGTCAGGAGTTTGAGACCAGCCTGGCCAGCATGGCGAAATATAAAAATTAGCCAGGTGTGGTGGCGGGCACCTGTAATCTCAGCTACTTGGGAGGCTGAGGCACAAGAATCTCTTGAACCTGGGAGGTGGAGGTTGCAGTGAGCCAAGGTTGTGCCACTGCATTCCAGCCTGGGTGACAAGAGTGAAACTGTCTCCAAAAACAAAAAAATCGAGAATTCTTGCAAGTACGTTATATTGTCCTTCAGAACAGATTCCAGTTCCTGTTGTGCTCACCTTTATAATTTTACCGTATGTTTTACCTGTTCGTAAGTTGGCAGTTCATTTTAGATAGGTAACATTCTGGTGGTAGCTAGGGATGTACCTTTTGTCATCCTTTTCCTGCATTTTTCTCAGATTCTTTTATAGATACACATTTTTGCTTTAACCACTGAAGATTGCTATAAATTATAAAGGGTGTGATAGAATCCACATGGCTGTCAAGAAGGAGGTCGTACTAAGGACAGTTGACTGACTAGTCTCAGATTGTTTAATATCATTTAAACTTGGGCAAGAGTAAACTAAATAACTGGGCGTCGTGGTGCACACCTGTAGTCCCAGCCACTCTGTGGCAGGAGGACTGCTTGTGCCCAGAAGTTTAAGACTGCAGTGTAGCTATGAGTGTGCTACTACACTCCAGCCTGGGCAACAGAGTAAAGCAAACTCCATCTCTTAAAAAGAAAAAAATGATGTGGTCTGCGTGTGGTGGCTCATGCCTGCAATCCCAGCACTTTGGGAGACCGAGGCAGGCAGATCACCTGAAGTCAGGAGTTTGAGACCAGCCTGACCAACATGGTGAAACCCCATCTCCACCAAAAATATAAAAACTAGCTGGATGTGGTGGCAGGCACCTGTAATTGCAGCTATTTGGGAGGCTGAGGCAGGAGAATCGCTTGAACCTGCGTGCCATCGCACTCCAGCATGGGCAACAATAGTAAAACTCCATCTCAAAAAAAAAAAAGTTTTCTTAGAATGGAAGATATTCATTCATGAGCTCTTTTGGCAATCCGTCATCTTACCAGAATATTCTGAAAACCAATAAGATGTTGCCAAGTTGGGGGTGAGAGCTATGTAATCCAAGGCATATGCCTGACCGAGTATACAAATACACTTGACCAGAAACTTTGTCTCCCACATTAGTCTCTTCTAGGCACTGCCGGGGTACATACTGAGCTGCTGCTTTGGCTGTATTTTCTGTGCCTCAGAATAACCATTGTCCTGGTGTTCATATCCTTAGAGTTTAGTACAAAATACTGGCTATCCATTTACTAGGTTCCAGGTTATCTTAGTTGGAGTTTGGGGTATTTGAAAACATCATACCCTCAGGCTATCATTTCCCACAGAAAGCTAAGTAAATTTACTGCGTCCATTTCTCAAAGAGTAAATGTGCAGGTTGTATGTGTCTATGAACATTTAAACATGTCAAATTTAACATTTTAAATGTAAACATTTAAATATGTCTGTAGCTTGAACAGTGTAGTTTTAAGAAAGGACCGCTGGACTAGTGTAATGCAGAAAATGCTGGGTCTAGGATTAGGAGAAAATTGTGTTTAGTGTGTGTCAATAAACAGCCCATGGACCCAGTCTGACCAGATGCCTGTTTTTTAAAGAAAACTTTATTGGGCCAGGTGCAGTGGCTCACACCTGTAATCCCAGCACTTTGGGATGCCAGGGCGGGCAGATCACGAGGTCAGGAGTTTGAGACCAGCCTGACCAACATGGTGAAAGCCCGTCTCTACTAAAATACAAAAATTAGCTGGGGGTAGTGGTGGGCACCTGAAATCCAGCTACTCGGGAGACTGAGGCAGGAGAATCGCTGGAACCTGGGAGGCAGAGGTTGCAGTGAGCCAAGATCAGGCCACTGCACTCCAGCCTGGGTGACAGAGCAAGACTCTGTCTCAGAAGAAAAAAACTTTATTGGATCACAGTCACATTCATTAGTGTATTGTTTAGGGCTGCTTTGGGCTACAACATTAGAGGTTAGTGGTTGTGACAAAGCCTAAAATATTTAGTGTGGCACTTTACAGTTTCTCAGTCCTGTGTTTAGAGCTTTGCTTTGCCAATCTGTGATTAACACAACCCCGTATTTGTGGAGAATGGGAATAAGCACCTCAAAAGATTCATTGAATGATGTGTGAAGAAGGCCTGTAACTGGCAAGCACAGAAAAATTTGTTCATATCTATGTCAAATTTCCTTGAAAGTCACATAGTGAAAAATCACTACTTCCAAGATTAGCAATAACCTGTAAGTCGATGTTTTCTATTCTCAATTGACTCAATCTGTGTGACATCTGACATGCTTGACTGCTCTTATTTTGTCACTTCCTTCGGTTTAAGTCAGTTTCACATTCACATAGAATGAAACAGACATCATAAAAATCCTTATGTATGTGTAGCTGTAATAATATGTTGATAACTCACATACTTCAGCATGACATTTTGCCTAAATTCTAGTGCCTGAACTTAAATTGCTTTGTGGTTATAAAGTACATTCACATCTCAATTCATTCTCAGCACCTCGTAAGGCACTGGGGACAGGCTCAGAGGTTGTTACTGCTAAAGGTCACACAGGTACACTACCTTGTTAGCAGTACCAGATGTACTGACACCAGCCCTTCCTCGGTGTCTTCTAAAACTCCACATAAACTGGGTCATCTCTTTTAGCCTCTTGACAAAACATACACACTTTGTTAATAGAAACTGGGCTTTCTCCAGGCCCATGCACTTCTCAGCCCTCACAAATAGACACTGCTTCCACATGGTCCACAAAAGAGGCCATGTAGTCTTGGCATCTTTCAAATCACTCTTCTCTCACAGGCGGAACTACTTGTGTGAGTGTTCTGACATCTGCACAGACCTTTGGACCTTTTGCTGTCATCTGTGTACTTCTAGACCATTACATTCACTGAGCACTTCACCTGGCTTATGATCTCTACCCCAACCCTTTTTTATTTTTAAAAGTTACCCTGGTAATAGCTGTGTACAATCAAAAGACCTATACTTAATGCCACTGTAGCCTCAATTTTTTACTTGATTTTAACTCTTCTGAGGACTTTCCCACCATTATAATTTAGACTTATCAGTACTCCAGAACTACTCCACCTCTGAAATTAGAAATCTCAAAACACTAGCCTTTGATCACAACCTCATACTGTTCCACATCTCTCATTCTTATTTCTGCTGTATCTCCTTGAACTCATCAAAACCCCCAGGTCCTGATCATACTCTTCAGCCTGCCTTCCTCAGCCAGCCTCTCAGTGTATCTTTTCAATCACTGCATTGCCTGCATCTACCTTTGTCACTTGTGTTTCCTTTTGTGTCATCTGTTCTGCAAACAGCCTGAGAACAGCCCAGCCATCTTTCTCTGCTTCCATACGTGATCTGAACACCGTAGGAGAAAGTCACACTGCCGTCCGTCAGCACCACTGTAAACTTACCATCTCTGATTCAGTTGAACCAGCAGAAACCTTGTGCAGCTGTCCTTTTATGTATCCATTCTTATCCCAGTCTTCATTGTTATTTTAGATGTTCATCGTGCTCCTCATGATTCTTACCTCATCCCCACTGCCTTTCTTATAGCAGATGGCCTTGCCTCCCATTTCAGATACAAATTCTCTACTTCCTGACTACGAGGAAGATTTCTGTTGTTCCCTATCCTTCACTTTGAATGTTGTTCTTCATTCAGACATGTTTCAGAATGGTCAATCACATCAGAACAGTCGCTCTACATACTATACCTCAACACGGTCATTCTAACACCCATTCCCAACCCCCTTGTCCTCTGCCTCCCTCTCCCATAAAAGTTGGAAGGACTACATGTCTACTTTCTTTTTAGCACAGGAACTTTGCATGGGGAGCCACATTTAAACAATATAAGTAAATTCTGGAAATTAATTTTTCTAATTCAGTTTAAGTTTAGTGAAATTATAGTTGTCTCTACCTAAATTGGGCATGTGTCGTGCGTCCAGAGATACGAATTCTCTACTTCCTGACTACGAGGAAGATTTCTGTTGTCCCCTGTCCTTCACTTTGAATGTTGTTCTTAATTCAGATATATTTCAGAATAGTCAATCACATGAGAACACTCGCTGTACATACTACACCCCAACACAGTCATTCTAACACCCATTCCCAACCCCCTTGTCCTCTGCCTCCCTCTCCCATAAAAGTTGGAAGGACACATCTTTGCAATTTGGGGATGGCAGGAGAAATCTTTAGATTTTCTAAGTCATCTACACTGAGTTGGGGCAGTTGTGTTATCAGTAAGATGAGAACTTCTACACCTTTTTACTGGTGAATGTTAGAGGAAGACAGCCCAAGGATCTGAGACCTCCACTGACACTGCATAATGGAACCTTAGGCACATTAACCTTTCTGTACTTTAGTTTCCTCATCTGTAAATGGGCACTAATTATTTCAGCCCTTAGGGTGGTTTTAAGGATTAAACGAGAATGTAATTGGCGTGTTGCCTAGCAGTCAGTAAACACTCAAAGATTAGCTATTCTTGAACTAGATGGGCAACAATTTATCAAATTGTTTAACAATTGGACATATTGCCTGGGGGAGAGAGGATGCCCACCGAGGTGACTCTTCCAAGTGAAGTGAACAGGATGGTTTAGTGGGAGAGAAGTGCCTGGAATTAGGGATATGTATTCCTGACTCTGGCCCTTAATTCTAACCATTAACTCATCAAGTGATGTCTCATGCACTTTTAGTGACCTGGACCAAGAATCAATTAAGTTCAACCTCCACCAACTTCATTTACCTTGAAAGCTTTTTCTAAGGCGGGGGGCAAGGCTTGTAGTCAAAAGGTATGTATACAGTGATATGTATACACTCTCATCTTCTAAGTGTGCCTAGTTTCTCTAGTAATCTAAGAAAGGCATAGTTTTTATATCCCATTTACTGGTATAATGCTAGCGCTAGTCAATTTCTCCTGAATCTTAACAAGAAGAGAAACGAATTGAGATGTGAATATGCGCATTAGAGGCAGCTTAGAGTGGGAAATGTTTAAGTGGTTGGCTGCAAGCCTCCACTGTTCCATCTCCCAGGAGGATTTATTAGGATGTTCGATCCAGGTCATAGCAGGATGCCACCTGGAGGGCCCTTACCTATGAAGAACTAGTGATTCTGCCTCTCATCCTGTCACAATGCATTGCTAACTTGTGTTAAGCAATGTTCAGTAGTTACGTTGTTAGAGTTTTGATTCTGGAACATTAGCACCTCCTATAATATATATATATTTTTTTGAGATGGAGTCTTGCTCTGTTGCCCACACTACGGTGCAGTGGTGCAGTCTCGGCTCGCTGCAACCTCCACCTCCTGGGTTCAAGCGATTCTCTTGTCTCAGCCTCCCAAGTAGCTGGGATTACAGGCACACTACCATGCCTGGCTAATTTTTGTATTTTTAGTGGAGATGGAGTTTCGCGTGTTGGCCAGGCTGGTCTTGAACTCCTGACCTCAGGTGATCCACCTGCCTTGGCCTCCCAAAATGCTGGGATTACAAGTGTGAGCCACTGCTCCTGGCCCCTCCTATAATTCTTGAATGGGGCATATGTGATAGTGATAACAGAAAATCCCTATGCCAGACAAACACTGTATGTTGAGTGCACAGGTTAGAGATGGTACAGGAAGAGACCTATGGGACAGATTTTTAATTTTATGAGCCTCCTGAGTTAGACTAGGTTAAGATATTTAAAGAACCAGTGCTTAGTGGGAAGTGACAGGGCCAGCCCATGTCACCCCCCCCAACCTGGTATCTCTCAAAATAAGAATGAAGGAGCGTTTTTTTGTGTTATACCTCAAGGTCAGGGAAAAATTCAGTTAGCCTGAGCATGTTGTCTTATGTCTGTAATCCCAATGCTTTGGGCTGAGAAGGAAGGATTACTTGAGGCAGGAGTTTGAGACAAGCCTGGACAATATGGCAAGACCCCATCTCTACAGAAAATTTCTTATAAAATTAGCCATGCATGGTGGCATGTGCCTGTAGCCCTAGCTACTTGAGAGGCTGAGGCAGGAGCATCATTTGAGCCTAGGAGTTAAGGTTTATAGTAAGCTATGATTGTGCCACTGCACTCCAGCCTGGGTAACAGAGTGAGACCCTGTCTTAATAAAAGATTCAGAGAGTCTTTTACCATTATAAAACAAAATGTGGGCCGTATATGCCAGATTCCTTTTGTAGATATCCTGCCTGAAGATTCTGATAGCTTCCTACTCATTATGCTAAACTTGATCAAGCAGGTTAGCACCAAGGCCTATATTAGATACAAGAGAATACAGGCAAGGTATGTGATTTTCTAAGGGATCCTGTCAGCTGAAGCAGTTCCCCCCTCCACCCAAGTTAGTTCTCCAGCAGAATACCTTGGAAGTGGAGAGCTAATGTCTTTACTCTTGGCCTTCTACACAGCAGGGGCTATATTAAAATCCAACTACCTTTTGAGTTCGTAGGAAGGCAGGGAACTGCCCTTTAGGAAACAGCCACAACCTCCCCACCATTGGTTCTAGTTTACTGGTCATTCCTTCTCAACTGCATCTGTAGGCCTCTTTTTTGTCCAGTCTTGCAGAGATTGCTGTTGGTCTACTCAATACCCATTCTCTCCTTCATTTTTAGTAACAGAACTTTGGTTCTTTTCAGGGGAAAATGTACCTATAAGAGACTACATTGTCCAGCTTCCATAGATGTGATTAATGGGTCAAGTGGAAGTCAGTTGGGTGGGACTTCTGGGAAATCTTCTGTAAAGAGACCTGACTCAGATAGGAGGACTGCCCTTTTGCCCTTTGCTTTTTCTCTTTTTCCTGCCTGGAACCGGGATGGAGTGGCAGAAGCTCCACTGGCAGCCAACTGGGGTTTGTGGCACCACTGAGGATGGAAGCCACACACTTGAGGATGGCAGAGCACGAGGAGAGAAGGACCTGGCACACTGGGGAAGTGATGAAGCTGCCATGCTAATTCAGACTTCTTTAACAGTTTAAGAATTGCCATTCTTATTTAAACTATTGTCATTTCAATTTCTGTAATATGCAGGTGATACTCTTTTTTTTTTTTTTTTTTTTTTTGAGATGGCATCTCTGTCGCCCAGGCTGGAGTACAGTGGCATGATCTCGGCTCACTGCAGCCTCCACCTCCCAGGTTCAAGCAATTCTCTGCCTCAGCCTTCTGAGTGGCTGGGATTACAGGCGCCCACCACCACACCCGGCTAATTTTTGTATTTTTAGTAGAGACGGGGTTTCACCATGTTGGCCAGGCTGGTCTTGAACTCTCGACCTCATGAGCCACCCACCTCAACTTCCCAAAGTGCTGGGATTACAGGGGTGAACCACCACTCCCAGCCACTAATTCTGATACACTCATTCCTTATGTAATAGTGACCCCTAAAGTTATGCCTTCAAAATTTTTTCTTTATATTTTTTTCCCCCTGGCAACATCTACACACATGCCTTAAGCACAAATGCCAATGACTTCATATCCACAGTGCAAATCTGTCTTGAGCTCAATAGCCATACACTCAACTGTCTTTTAGACATATTTATCTGAGCTCCCCCACAGACACTGTGGAAGGCTAAATAAGGGCTCAAATGTGTCCATGCCCTAATCTCTGGAACCCGTAAATGGTACCTTGTATTGCAAAAGGGACTTTACAAATGTGACTAAGAAGGATCTTGAGATAGGGAGTATACCCTGCAGTATTTAGATGGGCTCGATATAATTACAAATGTCCTTATAAATGCAGGAAGTAGGGGGGCTGGGCATGGTGGCTCACGCCCGTAATCCCAGCACTTTGGGAGGCTGAGGAGGGCGGATCACGAGGTCAGGAGCTTGAGACCATCCTGGCTAACACGGTGAAACTCCGTCTGCACTAAAAAAGACAAAAAAATTAGCCAGGCGTGGTGGCAGGCACCTGTAGTCCCAGCTACTTGGGAGGTTGAGGCAGGAGAATGGCGTGAACCTGGGAGGTGGAGCTTGCAGTGAGCAGAGATCACACCAGTGCACTCCAGCCTGGGTGACAGAGTGAGACTCCATCTCAAAAAATAATAAATAATAATAAATAAATTTAAAAATGGGGGAAGCAGGAGTCAGAGTCAGAAGGCAGCAGTGTGAGAGAGGAAGCAGAGACTGGTGTGAGGTGGCCACAGTTGGGGAGTACTGGCAGTCTCTAGAAGCTGAAAGAGGCAAGGAATGTGTATTAGTCCATTTTCATGCTGCTGATGAAGACATACCTGAGACTGGGCGATTTATAAAGGAAAGGGGTTTAATTGACTCACAGTTCCACATGGCTGGGGAGGCCTCACAATCATGGTGGAAGATGATAAAAGAGCAAAGGAGTGTTTTACATGGTGGCCAGCAAAGAGAATGAGAACCAAGCAAAAGGGGTTTCTCCTATCAGGTCTTGTGAGACTTATTCACTACCACAAGAACAGTATGGGGGAGACCAAACCCATGATTCAATTATCTCAACACATGGGAATTATGGGAGCTAAAAATTCAATATGAGATTTGGGTGGGGATACAGCCAAACCATATCATTCCACCCCAGGCCCTCCAAATCTTGTGTCCTCACATTTCAAAACCAATCATGCCTTCCCAACAGTCTCCCAAAGTCTTAATTCATTTCAGCATTAACTCAAAAGTCCACAGTCCAAAGTCTCACCTGAGATAAGGCAAGCCCCTTCTGCCTATGAGACTGTAAAATTAAAAGCAAGTTAATTACTTCCTAGATACAATGGAGGTACAAACATTGGGTAAATATAGCCATTCCAAATGGGAGAATTTGGCCAAAACAAAGGGGCTAAATGCCCCATGCAAGTCTGAAATTTAGCAGGGCAATCAAATCTTAAAGCTCCAACATGATCTCCTTTGACTCTGTGTCTCACATCCAGGTCATGCTGATGCAAGAGGTGGGTTCCCATGGTCTTGGGCAGCTTCGCCTCCGTGGCTTTGCAGGGTACAGCTTTCCTCCTGGCTGCTTTCATGGTCTAGCATTGAGTGTCTGCAGCTTTTCTAGGTGCACAGTGCAAGTTGTCAGTGGATCTACCATTCTGGGGTCTGGAGGATGGTGGCCCTCTTTTCACAGCTCCACTAAGTAGTTCCCAGTGGGGACCTCTGTGGGGGCTTCAACCCCACATTTCCCTTCCACACTGCCCTAGCAGAGGTTCTCCATGAGGGCCCTGTCCCTGTAGCAAACTTCTGCCTGGACATCCAGGCATTTCCACACGTTTTCTGAAATCTAGGTGGAGGTTCCCAAACCTCAGTCTTTTTTTTTTTTTTTTAATTTTTTTTTTGAGATGGAATTTCACTCTTGTTGCCCAGGCTGGAGTGCCATGATGCAATCTCGGCTCACCACAACCTCTGCCTCCTGGATGCAAGTGATTGGTCTCCTGCCTTGGCCTCCTGAGTACCTGGAATTACAGACATGTGCCACCATGCCCAGCTAATTTTGTATTTTTAGTAGAGACGGGGTTTCTCCATGTTGGTCAGGCTAGTCTTGAACTCCCAACCTCAGGTGATCTGCCCGTCTCGGCCTCCCAAAGTGCTGGGAGTATAGGCATGAGCCACTGCATCTGGCCAGTTGACGTCTGTGCACCTGCAGGCTCAACACCATGTGCAAGCTGCCAAGCCTTGGGGTTTGCACCCTCTGAAGTCCAAGCTGTACCTTGGCCCCTTTTAGCCATGGCTGGAGTGACTGGGACACAGGGCACCAAGTACTTAGGCTGTACAGCGCAGAGGGGCCCTGGGCCTGCCCCACAAAACCATTTTTCCTTCCTATGCCTGCAGGCCTGTAATGGGAGGGGCTGCCAGAAAGTTCTCTGATATGCCCTGGAGACATCTTCCCCATTGTCTTGGCAGTTACCATTTGGCTCCTTGTTACTTATGCAAATTTCTGCAGCAGCTTCAATTTCTCCTCAGAAAATGAATTTTTTTTTCTATTGCATCATCAGGCTGCAATTTTCTAAACTTTTATGCTCTTGTTTCCCTTTTAAAACTGAATGCTTTTAACAGCACCCAAGTCACCTCTTGAATGCTTTGCTGCTTAGAAATTTCTTCTGCCAGATACCCTAAATTATCTCTCAATTTCAGCATTCCACAAATCTCTATGGCAGGGGAAAAATGCCACCAGTCTCTTTGCTAAAACATAACCAGAGTCACCTTATTCCAGTTTCCAACAAGTTCCTCATCTCCATCTGAGACCACCTTGGCATGGATTTCATTGTCCATGTCACTATCAATCAGCATTTTGGTCAAAACCATTCAACAAGGCTCTAGGAAGTTCTAAACTTTCCTACATTTTCCTATCTTCTGAGCCCTCCAAACTGTTCCAACCTCTGCCTGTTATCCAGTTCCAAAGTTGCTTCCACATTTTTGGGTATCTTTACAGCAGCACCCCACTCTATCTGTACCAATTTACTGTAGTAATCCATTTTCATGCTGCTGATAAAGACATACCTGAGACTGGGTAATTTATAAAGGAAAGAGATTTAATTGACTCACTGTCCCACATGCCTGGAGAGGCCTCACAATCATGGTGGAAGATGAAGAAAGAGCAAACGGGCATCTTACATGGTGGCTAGCAAAAAGAGAATGAGAATGTGAACCCCCAAAATTTGAGACAAGTCTCAATTTAGAAAGTTTATTTTGCTAAGTTTGAAAATGCACACCCATAACACAGCCTCAGGAAGTCCTGATGACATGTGCCCAAGGTGGCTGGGGCACAGCTTGGTTTTATACATTTTAGGGAAACATAAGACATCAATCAATATATATATGAAGTACACTGGTTAGGGGGTTTCCAGGTCACAGGTAGGTGAGACAAATGGTTGCATTCTTTTGAGTTTCTGATAAATCTTTCCAAAGGAGGCAATCAGAATATGTATCTATTTCAGTGAACAGAGGGATAACTTTGAATAGAATGGGAGGCAGGTTAGCCCTGAGCAGTTTCCAGCTTGAATTTCCCTTTTCCTCAGCTCACTGCAGCCAAAATATTTTCCTTTCACAAGAGCCAAGTGAAAGGGGTTTCCCCATATGAAACCATCAGCTCTTGTGAGACTTATTCACTATCACAAGAACAGTATGGAGGAAACCACCTCCATGATTCAATTCTCTCCCACTGGGTCCCTTCCACAACACATGGGAATTATGGGAGCTAAAATTCAAGTTGAGATTTGGGTGGGCACACAGCCAAACCATATCAGAATTGATTCCCTTTTCAAATCCCCAGAAGGAACTAGCTTTGCTGTCACCCTGATTTTTAGCCCACTGAGGCTCATTTTGGCCTTCTAACCTCCAAAACTGTAAGAGGATAAAGTGTACAGTAAGTTGTTACAATAGTGGTGGGAAATTAACACAAGCACCTCAAACCTAACATATCCAAAATAAATTCATTAATTTTCTCCCAAAACCTGATCCTCTTATATTGCCTACCTTTACACCATCCAAACCAGAAATTACTCAAATATACTAGATCGTCCCATTCCCACTTCTTCACTCATCACTGGATATTTTTGGTTCTATACATTATCCTTCAAATCAGTTCCTGATTCAAGCTTGCATGTTCCTTCTGTACTATTACTGTAGCCCAGTGGTTCTCAACTGGGGGCAAATTTGTCACCTAGGGAACATTTGGCAATGTCTGGAGACATTCTGGTTGTCAACACTGTGTGGGGGGCTGCTACTCGCTGGCATCTAGTGGTTAGAGGCCAAAGATGCTCCTGAACATCCCACAGTGCACATGACAGCCCCCACAACAAAGAATTATCTGGCCCAAAACATCAATAGCCCCAAGAATGAGAAACTACTATAGTCTCATAACTAGTCTCCCTACCTGTCATATTAAGCCACTCCAGTCATGATCATTATAAATTCCAATTCCCTGATGAAATCTATTTTGTTATTAATCATAACTTGAAATCCCTGTTCAATAGCGTCAATATCTGGATCATTTGTTAATCTGTTGGCTTTTATTTCTCTCCGTTTTCAGTCATTTTGTCCTTTTTCTTGAAATGCCAGGTCATTTTTAATTGAATGCTGACGTGGGCTATGAAAATTGATAGTGGCTCTGTAGGTTATCTTACTCCAGAGAAGGTTTACCCTTTCTTTTTTTAGATGGAATGATTATCTTAGTCCGTTTAGAGACTGTGCTGACTCAAGGCTGGGTTGAAAATGTGGAAAGACTTTTACCTCTGGCTCAATTCC
>NW_012107119.1:129104-136640 GCF_000951045.1 Mandrillus leucophaeus | reverse complement strand
GATTCTCCTGCCTCAGCCTCCAGAGTAGCTGGGACTATAGGTGCGCGCCACCACGCCGGCTGATTTTTGTAGAGACGGGGTTTCCTCATGTTGGCCAAGATGTTCTCGATCTCTTGACCTTGTGATCTGCCCGCCTCAGTCTCCCAAAATGCTGGGATTACAGGCATGAGCCACCGTCAACTCCACTCTTACAGTGTAGCTTTTGGAGTTCTAACAGAGCCTAGGGAGTTGACTGGGCCTATCCTAAGGCGAGTCTTTAACCTTATCTCTTTGACAACAACTCTGTTCAGCTCTTTAGGGACTTTCCACTGGGCTTCTTGGCCTCCTGCCTTGTTCAGCTTGAAAATGTAGCAAATGTCTTTTCTTTCTTTCTTTTTTTTTGACGGAGTTTTCGCTCTTGTTGCCTTGGCTGAAGTGCAGTGGCACAATCTCTGCTCACCACAACCTCCACCTCCCGTGTTCAAGCGATTCTCCTGCCTCAGCCTCCGAGTAGCTGGGATTACAGACATGTGCCACCATGCCCAGCTAATTTTGTATTTTTAGTAGAGACGGGGTTTCTCCATGTTGATCAGGCTGGTCTCGAACTCCTGACCTCAGGTGATCTGCCCACCTTGGCCTCCCAAAGTGCTGGGATTACAGGTATGAGCCACCATACCCGGCAGCAAATGTCTTAAGGGCAGGCTTGGGCACATATTCTGCCCCTTCCTTCTCACGGAGACATTCTTCCTTCAAGTCTCTGGTTATTGTTTCTTTATCCCCAAGATACTGCCAAAAGCTCTATGGTTTCTCTGCCTTTCAGTAGAGGGTGTCTACCCAAGCCCTGTCCCTGGGTTCTTAGGCTTTTGCTCTACACCCAGAATTGGTAATCACTCAGAGGAAAAATGTAGCTACAGAATGTCACCTCACCTCTCTTTGCAATTCTTTCTCCAAGGTCTTCTCCTTTCAAGTCCTGATTTCTTCTCCATTATCTTCAAAAAGATTTTTTTAAAAAACAACAGAACAAAATAAAAGAAAAACCCTGGTTGGGTTTTTTTACAGGTGCGGTGGCTCACCCCTGTAATCCCTGTACTTTGGGAGGCCGAGGCGGGCAGATCATCTAAGGTCAGGAGTTCCAGACCAGCCTGGCCAACGTGGTGAAACCCCGTCTCTACTGAAAATAGAAAAAAAAAAATTGCTGGGCATGGTAGTGCGCGCCTGTAATCCCAGTTACTCAGCATGCTGAGGCAAGAGAATCGCTTGAACCCGGGATGCAGAGGTTGCAGTGAGCCGAGGTTGTCCCATTGCACTCCAGCCTGGGCAAAAAGAGTGAAAATTTCTCTCAAAAAAAAAAAAAAAAGCAACCCTGGTTTCTCTTACCATTCTCAGTAGGAGTGCTCTGCTGCAAGATACTTCATCTTTGGCTCCACACAAGAAAGAGCAGTGGACTTCAGGCCTCATCAACTCCTCCCAGCCCTCCCGCTTTGTCTTGGACCTGCAGGCTCACTTACAGATGACCTGCCCTTGTAAAGAACTTGCCTAACATCTCAGCCCTGCCTTAATGCCAGAAGAATTGTCTTTCCTCACAATCTCCCCACATCTCAGTCCCATTTGTTTCCAGATCCCCAAACTAGCCTCTGTCTACATCCCAGGCCAGGGTAAATAATACTTGGGCTTTCTTTACTTTTCTCAAAAGCAGGATTGCCTGCTTTCTAAATCCTGTGATTTTATTTTGTGGTGGCTCCCACTCCTGTCTCCGTGTTAAAATTCTGGAGTAAATGCTGTGTCTGCTCCAAATAAATTATGGAAGAAAACACATTTGGACACTCACAGATATATTGCATTCTGTTTTTCCATTTATTCCTAAGAGAAAAGGTTTGATAGCCCTCTCGTAGGTTGAATTCTCCTCTGTGGATTGTAAATTAGTCAATTTGTGACTCTTTTGCTAAGCAGAGTCAAAGATCCCTATTAAAAACAATAATGGTTGCTATTTTATAACTACGGTATTTTGTGCTTCAATTGCATGGATACCAGGGGTCTAATCTATGCCTGGTCTCATTTAGCACTTAACAATCCTGTGCATACTGGGGACAGGGGCAGTAACTGTTGACTGCACTTTATTTAATCAGGAAACAGAAGCTAAGAGATGTTAGATTGTTCATTAGTAAGTTATAGAACTAAGATTCAAAGTCAAGACTCTCTGACTGCAAAACTCTTGCTCTTCCTAATACAGTTCTACCTCCTAACCCTTAATTCTCAGTATCTAATGTTACATAACTTCAAATCCTGGTCAGTCATTGTAACTACCCATGGGTCCCCAGAGAGAATGTGGATGTCTCAGGATGGTCCATCACCTTGACTGAACAGTTAAAATGCAGTGACAACATAGGACGTGTTTAGAGGCTGATAATAAAATTTAAAAATATTATGCCTTCTATCAACAGATGAATGGATAAGGAAAATGTGGTCTATGTACACAATAGAATACTAGATACCCTTTAAAAAGGAAATTCTGGCTGGGTGCGGTGACACAATGTAATCCCAGCACTTTGGGAGGCCAAGGCAGGCGGACCATCTGAGGTCAGGAGTTTGAGACCAGCCTGGCCAACATGGTGAAACCCCATCACTACTAAAAATACAAAAGTTAGGCCGGGCATGGTGGCTTACGCCTGTAATCCCAGCACTTTGGAAGGCTGAGGCCGGCAGATCACAAGGTCAGGAGTTGAAGACCAGCCTGGCCAACATAGTGAAACCCTGTCTCTACTAAAAATACGAAACTTTGCCAGGCATGGTGGTGCACACCTGTAGTCCCAGTTACTTGGGAGGCTGAGGCAGGAGAATCGCTTGAACCTGGGAGGCAGAGGTTGTGTCGTGAGCCAAGATCATGCCATTGTACTTCAGCCTGGGCAACAGAGCGAGACTCCATCTCAAAAAACAAAAAGGCCTGGCGTGGTGATGGACACCTGTAATCCCAGCTACTTGGGAGGCTGAGGCAGGAGAATCGCTTGAACCTGGGAGGCGGAGGTTGCAGTGAGCTGAGACTGCACCATTGCACTCCAGCCTAGGCGACAAGAGTGAAACTCCGTCTCAAGAAAATATAAATAAATATAATCCTAGCACTTTGGGAGGCCAAGGCAGGTGGATCATGAGGTCAGGAGTTCAAGACCAGCCTGGCCAACACAGCAAAACCCCATCTCTACTAAAAATACAAAAATTGGCCGAGCATGGTGGCAGTTGCCTGTAATCCCAGCTACTCAGAAGGCTGAGGCAGAGAATCGCTTGAACTCGGGAGGCAGAGGTTGCAGTGAGCCGAGATCATACCACTGCACTCCAGCCTGGGTGACAGAATGAGACTCTGTCTCAAAAATAATAAATAAATAAATAAACAAACAAACAAATAAAATTAAATAAAAAATAAAAAGGAAATTCTGCCATTTGTGACAACATGGATGAACTTGAAGGGCGTTATGGTAAATGAAATAAACCAGGCTCAGAAAGACAAACACTGCATCATGTCACTTGCATGAAGAATCTGAAAAACTCGAACTCATGGAAGCAGAGAGTAGAATGGTGGTCACCAGAGGGTGGCCGGTGGGTGGGAAGAGAGTGAAAAAAGGGGAAATGGTCGATGCATACAAAGTTTTAGTGATTTATTGCACAGCAGGGTGACCATAGTTAGTAACGTATATTTCAAAATTGCTATAAGAGTAGATGTTTAAATGTTTTTACCACAAAAATGATAAGCCATTGATGGATGTGTTAATTAGCTTGAATTAATCTTTCTACAGTGTATGCACATATCAAAACAACACACTGAACCCCATAAATGTATACAAATATTATGCCTAAGTACTAGTTAGTGACTGAGAACACACAAAGAAGATTGGAAGCTTTAAGTGCATTATTATCTCTCAAAAGAAGATTATTGGTACAATCATTGGTGACTTGCTGATGAGGCAAAGGGCACTACTGACCTCCTCTGGGTTATGCAAAGATGAGGAGCAAAAGATGTAGACAAAGAAGTGGAATCGTGGCCTATGCAAATACCCAGCTAGTCCCTCACTGGGGTGACTCCCCAGACTCTTCCAGGTAGGTCTACATGGGCTGTTAGTTCCCAAACCCAGTTAACATTTGTGTCACTCCTATAGCTGGAACTGACTTTTTCTCCAGCACGATTTGTTTTAAATATGTTCTAGTCAGGGCTCCTAGCAAAGAAAAGAGATTTCATGAAGATATCTCAGATAAAGGAAAGTTTTGGAGGTTCAAGTTTTTAAAGAATAAGATGTACTAACAATAATGAAAAGTCTGAAGGCCAGGCGTAGTGGCTTATACCTGTAATGTCAGCACTTTGGGAGACTGAGGCAGGTGGATCACTTGAGCCAGGAGTTCAAGAATGCAGTCAGCTATGATTGCACCACTGCACTCCAGCCTGGGTGACAGAGTGACACGCTGTCTCAAAAATATAATAATAATAATAATGAAGATTCTGAGGTTTTACTCTACTTGGAAGCTAACAAGTTAGCCTGCCACCATTTTGTGGATGCTGGCAAAAGACACAAGACTCTTGGTTAGAGACAAAGGAAAATTTATTAATTGCTAGAATAGCAAAAGCCAGAGTATCATCATTTCTGTGTCAGTTCCTTAACTCCAAGTCCCACAGGGTGACACAAATGGGCAGATATTACCTATACTTGCAGTGGGTTACGTTACACAAGGATCCCAGAGCACAGGGAACCTGAATCTTTTATAATGAGCCTAAACCTGAATGACTTTGCCCCCTTGGGAGAAATTATCTTTATTTTCCTAGTCAGTAAGCAAAATTCACCTTTTGCTCTAGAGGAACACACTATCTTTATCTTCCAAGGCTGTTCATTATACAAACATCCTGGAAAAAAATCATCCAGAACTAAGTCTGTATTCTCCAGAACAGTACCTGTATTCACAAGATGAGTGGACACATGAGAGACTCATGGAGAACTGTCTCCCAACACACCCAACCCATGGAACGTGTGGAAATTCAAGGACGAGGCTGGGCCTCACTGAGTCAGGAGCTAGAGGATGGCGGGGTTTGGGGATCTTAATTCTAGAGCACTACCATTACTGGGATCCAGCCACAATCCACAGGTCTTACTACACTGCTACCAACTGGAAAATCCTTTTTCAAATTTCAGTGCAAAATACAGTTGACCCAGATCCTTTTTTATCCCAGACCTTAAGTCATATATTGCTGATTAATCTGTGTTCCGGCTTTGGTTCACTTTCATCAATGGCTTAGACAATAGTGGTTGGAAGAGTTTATATGGTCTTAAAAACCTCCATGTGGGTGTTGATGCCTCTAGGAGGGTTCAAATAATGATCTCTCTTCCCCACACAAGTCCTGAATAAAATGAAAAATAAAACAAAGAACAAGGTAGATGGCAAACTAAATACCACCTCATCTACTGGTAAAGATGAAGCTGGGAAGCTTAGGGCAAGACCAAGCAAGCCTACTGGCTGGACCCCAGAGTTAGACAGACTTCAGCAACCACCTGCAGGCCATGCTGGACAGAGAAGTGAGAATGTCTGCTTCCCCAAACTGTTAGCTCCCAAAAGGAAAGAGAGATTCAAACCATACAGACCTATTTCTCCCTAAATTTACAGAGTAAGACGTAAGGGAGTGAGGTGATGCCATGAGTTCTATTAACTGAGCTTCCTCCACGTAGATGGACACATTGGGTAGTATTTTTTTTTTTTTTTCGTAGTAGTAGGAAGCAGTAACCACTGATACTAGAAGCATCTTCAATCTCTTACCCACTCCCCTCACCCCCATTGCATGCTGGGCATCCCCTTCACATCGTATATTTCCCATCACAGTCTCTGAGGCCCTGGAGGACAGGGTCAATGTTCCATTTATCTTTGTAAATAGAACAGATTTTTTGTATCCCTAACGATATACTATTTGGTAGTAGGAAACTAGTAAATATTCCTTGAATTAATATGCATGATCTCCCCAACAATAATTTAAGCTCTGGGATGGCAGAGGCTACCTCATTTAATTTCTATTTCTCACACTGCTGTTAATTAATCTTATTTGATTGCATGAACCAGAGATCTCAGACTCCCTCAGGAAATGGGGGTTTACTGGAAAAAAAACTTACTGTAATGTTGGAAACTGGAATGGCATAGGCCTGTAAAAGTAACTCTATTCACAGTCTGAGGCAGCTTTAGGGACCAGATTAACAGGTCTGCCCCTTCAGCAGTTGTTGGATCTTTCTTTTCTTTCCTTTTCTTTTTTTTTTAAGACGGAGTTTCGCTCTTGTCACCCAGGCTGCAGTGCAATGGTGCGATCTCGGCTTAATGCAACCTCCGTCTCCCGGATTCAAGCAGCTCTCCTGTCTCAGCCTCCCAAGTAGCTGGGATTACAGGCGCCTGCCACCATGCCTGGCTAATTTTTGAATTTTTTAGTAGAGATGGGGTTTTACCATGTAGGCCAGGCTGGTCCTGAACTCCTGACCTCAGGTAATCCACCTGCCTTGGCCTCCCAAAGTGCTTGAATTACAGGCATGAGCCACTGCGTCCAGCCATCGTTGGATCTTTCATCTAATTTGCTACCATTAATATGGCTCCTCTTTTTAGTCTTTGCTTCTCTTTGATGTCTTCTCTATGCCTGTTATTGACTAGCTGACCCTGCCCCCATTCAACCACCTAAGTGAGAAAATTCAACTGACTTGATTAACTCTCCTTGGTAGGTAGAGCTTTTTAAACCAAGCCACTTCACAGGTTGCTTCGTGCCCATCTTTGTCCTGATAGCCTTCTCTTACTCCAAAAACCACCTAGGGCCTGTATCAATTAATTCAGGGCTCTTAGGAAGGTACTTTTCCTAGGAAGCAGTTGGTGGGCCTGACAGACCTCGTGACTGGAATTTCTAATAAGGGTCTTACACAGGGCTTAAGTTAAATGTTTATTTATGTTATCTGAAGAGTGAGTCTGAAGAATTTCATGACTGTGTATAATTTATTTAATCCTGTTTAGTAAATTCTAGATATTTGTTTCAGCCTTAACACTGAACTAGGGTATAAATATTCTTTTCTGTGACTAGTATCTGTCAGTTATTTTGAGATTCTGGAAGAGTTCGTGAATCTCTCTCTTCACAGTCAGTTCCCTGCCTTTGACTGAAAAACCAACTTGTTTTTGAAGTTAAACATTTTCCCCAGTGCATTGGAGAGCTATGGCACTTTGTTTTCAAATGATCATTCACCAGAACGATATGTTCCTTCCTCTCTCAGAATCATTCAGGACAGCGCTTTTACAAAAATAAGCAATTTCAGGTTAGTCTGATTTGGCCTTTTAGTAATGCCTTATGTCTTTCTTAAAAATTTGACATGAATTTATTTATTTATCTATTTCTTTTTCTAAAAGGTTTTTGAGATGGAGTCTTGCTCGGTTGCCCAGGCTGGAGTGCAGTGGTGCACTCTCTGCTCACTGCAGCCTCCACCTCCCTGGTTCAAGCAATCCTCCTGCCTCAGCCTCCCAAGTATCTGGGACTACAGGTGTGCACCACCACGCCCAGCTAATTTTTTT
>NW_012107119.1:125105-126489 GCF_000951045.1 Mandrillus leucophaeus | reverse complement strand
ATCAGCCAACCCCCATGCTCTGGTTCCATACTCACAAAGCAACCTCTGACAATTATTTGGCTTCTCGTGGGGGTCTGTGTCCAGGGATGGAGTGCTCAAGAACAAAACAAACATTAAAAATTCTCATTTCCCATGGCAGAACACAACAAAAATGGGAATATTAAGTACTGGCTGGGTGCAATGGCTCACATCTGTAGTCCCAGCACTTTGGGAGGCTGAGGCAGGCAGATCACCGGAGGTCAGGAGTTCGAGACCAGGCTGGACAACATGGTGAAACCCCATCTCTACTAAAAATACAAAAATTAGCCGGGCGTGGTGGCAGATGCCTGTAGTCCCAGTTACTGGGGAGGCTGAGGCAGAAGAATCGCTTGAACCCAGGAGGTGGAGGTTGCAGTGAGTTGAGATTGCGCCATTGCGCTCCAGCCTGGGGGACAAGAGCGAGACTTCATCTCAAAAAAACAAACAAACAAATAAATAAATAATACTATGTTTGGTAGCAGTTATATTTCTTATTTTGGGAGAGTCAAAGGACAAGGAAGATTTTTTTTTTTTTTTTTTTTTGAGACAGTCTCGCCTTGTTGACCGGGCTGGAGTGCAGTGATGCGATCTCTGCTCACTGCAAGCTCTGGCTCCTGGGTTCACGCCATTCTCCTGCCTCAGCCTCCCGAGTAGCTGGGACTACAGGCACCTGTCACCACGCCCAGCTAATTTTGTGTATTTTTTAGTAGAGATGGGATTTCACCGTGTTAGCCAGGATGATATCGATCTCCTGACCTCGTGATCCGCAGCACAAGGAAGATTTTTAAATGACACCTAAATTTTAAATCTGTGTGTCAGAGAAAACCACTAACAGAAATAAGAAAGAGTTGGGGGACAATGGGAATTAAGGTTTTGCCATGAATATGAGGTGCAGGTTGTTTGTGCAGGTGGCAACTATCAATGAGCTGTCGGAAATGAGGTGTTGGTAGTTAGGAGAGATGGGGGAAGATACCTGTTTAGGTCTTATTGGCATGGAAAGATTATTGCATGGATGGGATTACTGGGGAGGAGCATGGAGAAAGAAGAAATGAGGCCCAAGGGGCCAGGCACAGTGGCTCACACCTGTCATTCCAGCATTTTGGGAGGCTGAAGTGGGCAGATCCCTTGAGGCCAGGAGTTTGTGACCAGCCTGGCCAACATGGCGAAACCCTATCTCTACTAAAAATACAAAAAAATTAGTTGGCCATGGTGGCATGCACCTGTAATCCCAGCTACTCGGGAGGCTGAGGCAGGAGTATCTCTTGAACCCAGGAGGCGGAGGTTGCAGTGAGCTGAGATTGCACCACTGCACTCCAGCCTGGGTGACAGAGCAAGACTCTGTCTTAAAAAAAAAAAAAAAAAAAAA
>NW_012107119.1:110134-123908 GCF_000951045.1 Mandrillus leucophaeus | reverse complement strand
TGAGATGGAGTCTTGCTCGGTTGCCCAGGCTGGAGTGCAGTGGTGCACTCTCTGCTCACTGCAGCCTCCACCTCCCTGGTTCAAGCAATCCTCCTGCCTCAGCCTCCCAAGTATCTGGGACTACAGGTGTGCACCACCACGCCCAGCTAATTTTTTTTTTTCTTTTTTTTAGTGGAGATAGGGTTTTGCCGTGTTGGCCAGGCTAGTCTTGAACTCCTGAACACAAGTGATCCACTTGCCTTGGCCTCCCCAAGTGCTGGGATTACAGGCATAAGCCACCGTGCCCCACTAACGTGAATTTTTAACATACATTTTGGCTGGGCAAGGTGATTTACACCTGTAATCCCAGCTACTTAGGAGGCTGAGGTGGCAGGATCACCTGAGGCCAGGAGTTTGAGACCCCCATCTCTAAAGATGAATAAATAAAAAGACACATTTTGTATATTCTATCAATATTTTACATACATTATCTCAGTCTTCCTTACAGCCCTATGAAGTAAGTGTTTTTAGTGTTTTACAGATTAGAAAATTAGAGCTCAGGGGCCAGATGTGGTGGCTCATGCCTGTAATCCCAGAACTTTGGGAGGGTGAGATGGGTGGATCACTTGAGGCCAAGAGTTTGAGACCAGCGTGGCTAACATGGGGAAACCTCCTCTCTACTAAAAATACAAAAATTAGCTGGGCTTGGTGGCACGCACATATAATCCCAGCTACTCGGGAGGCTGAGGCATGAGAATCACTTGAACCTGGGAGGCGGGGGTTGCATGAATGGAGATGGCACCACTGTACTCCAGCCTGGGCAACAGAGTGAGACTCCATATCAAAAATAAATAAATAAGTGAAAAAGAAAATTAGAGCTCAGGAAGGTTAAGTAGTTTGTCCAAGTGTGCACAACTGATGAGTGAAGGAATGGAAGTTTCAAACCCAGGGCTGTCAGAGGCTATGGTTTTCACACTCACCTATGTTGAGTCATTTTCTAGGCTCTTTCAGAACAGAGTATTATGTGGTGGATCACAGAAAAGTGAAACTGCCTCGCAGCTCTCTTCTTTCTTGCTCACCACCTCTCCCTCCCATGGTTGCATTACCTGATGCAACTAATTGGATTCTCTTTGTTCCATCCATCCACCAATATCTACTACATATTTTGATGCTTAATATATAAAAATACCTATTGGAAGCCAGAAAATTACATAAATGTAAATTTAGATGATTTAATAACACATTATGAAGTCAGATATGATCTAGGAGCTCTGAAGGGAATAAATGAGGAAATAAAAAGCATAACAAAAAATAAGAAAAAAATTAGTGTTCTTGAGAGTAGGGTGAAAGAAAAAATCAGGGATCTAAAGAACTTCACATTCTTCTCAGTTTTTCCTGGAGCTGGTTCTATATACACGTGATTCTGAGTGTGACAGCAGCTTTTAAAAACTGGTAGCCAAAATTCTAACACTTCACATAAAATAAAAGATACATTGAAAAATATCCCTTGGCAAATCAGGGCGACCTGGCAATGCTTGGCCTTGTAGTGAACACAAGAGGGCGCTAAACTCCCAGCGATGTACAGGCCACTAAGGCCCACAAGTAGTGTCGCAGCACGTATACAAATGAGCAGCATGTACACAAATAGTTGTTTTCAAGCGATATTTCTTAAAAGTTATACCAAGTGTTAAAAAGACTTACAGCTTCTCTCCTACTTATATCTACCTCTAGTTCAGTGGATATCTATCTCAGTTAATTTTATGATTTTATGCGCCTGGAAAATTTGCCAGAGACCAGATTGAAGGTCTTAATTTTTTTTTTTTTTTTTTTTTTTTTTTGTTTTTTTTTTTTTGAGACAGAGTCTCGCTCTGTCACCTAGGCTGGAGTGTGCAGTGGTGCGATCTTGACTCACTTCAACCTCCGCCTCCTGGGCCTCAGCCACCCGAGTACCTGGGATTATAGGCATATGCCACCATGCCTGGCTAATTTTTTTTTGTATTTTTAGTAGAGATGGGGTTTCACCATGTTGACCAGGCTGGTCTCGAACTCCTGACCTCAAGTGATCCACCCACCTCGGCCTCACAAAGTGCTGGAATTACAGGCGTGAGCCACCATGCCCAGCTGGTCTTAACATTTCTAAAGAAATAAAAAACAGGTTGGTCAGGCGTTGGAGCATAGAAAGAAAGGTTGCAGAAGCATCAGTAGGGACCATGCAAGCTTTCTCGGTGAGGGAGGAGCCTTAGCAATGACTTCAAATATTGCAATCCCATAAGAAGACCTGCACCATCTTAGCGGGAGACCACTAACTTCCCTCAAACCATTAACTCTTCATATCAGCCAACCCCCATGCTCTGGTTCCATACTCACAAAGCAACCTCTGACAATTATTTGGCTTCTCGTGGGGGTCTGTGTCCAGGGATGGAGTGCTCAAGAACAAAACAAACATTAAAAATTCTCATTTCCCATGGCAGAACACAACAAAAATGGGAATATTAAGTACTGGCTGGGTGCAATGGCTCACATCTGTAGTCCCAGCACTTTGGGAGGCTGAGGCAGGCAGATCACCGGAGGTCAGGAGTTCGAGACCAGGCTGGACAACATGGTGAAACCCCATCTCTACTAAAAATACAAAAATTAGCCGGGCGTGGTGGCAGATGCCTGTAGTCCCAGTTACTGGGGAGGCTGAGGCAGAAGAATCGCTTGAACCCAGGAGGTGGAGGTTGCAGTGAGTTGAGATTGCGCCATTGCGCTCCAGCCTGGGGGACAAGAGCGAGACTTCATCTCAAAAAAACAAACAAACAAATAAATAAATAATACTATGTTTGGTAGCAGTTATATTTCTTATTTTGGGAGAGTCAAAGGACAAGGAAGATTTTTTTTTTTTTTTTTTTTTGAGACAGTCTCGCCTTGTTGACCGGGCTGGAGTGCAGTGATGCGATCTCTGCTCACTGCAAGCTCTGGCTCCTGGGTTCACGCCATTCTCCTGCCTCAGCCTCCCGAGTAGCTGGGACTACAGGCACCTGTCACCACGCCCAGCTAATTTTGTGTATTTTTTAGTAGAGATGGGATTTCACCGTGTTAGCCAGGATGATATCGATCTCCTGACCTCGTGATCCGCAGCACAAGGAAGATTTTTAAATGACACCTAAATTTTAAATCTGTGTGTCAGAGAAAACCACTAACAGAAATAAGAAAGAGTTGGGGGACAATGGGAATTAAGGTTTTGCCATGAATATGAGGTGCAGGTTGTTTGTGCAGGTGGCAACTATCAATGAGCTGTCGGAAATGAGGTGTTGGTAGTTAGGAGAGATGGGGGAAGATACCTGTTTAGGTCTTATTGGCATGGAAAGATTATTGCATGGATGGGATTACTGGGGAGGAGCATGGAGAAAGAAGAAATGAGGCCCAAGGGGCCAGGCACAGTGGCTCACACCTGTCATTCCAGCATTTTGGGAGGCTGAAGTGGGCAGATCCCTTGAGGCCAGGAGTTTGTGACCAGCCTGGCCAACATGGCGAAACCCTATCTCTACTAAAAATACAAAAAAATTAGTTGGCCATGGTGGCATGCACCTGTAATCCCAGCTACTCGGGAGGCTGAGGCAGGAGTATCTCTTGAACCCAGGAGGCGGAGGTTGCAGTGAGCTGAGATTGCACCACTGCACTCCAGCCTGGGTGACAGAGCAAGACTCTGTCTTAAAAAAAAAAAAAAAAAAAAAATCACAGTGGTCATGCCTGTAATCCCAGCACTTTGGGAGGCTGAGGGGGGTAAATTACCTGAGGTCAGGAATTCAAGACCAGCCTGACCAACATGGTGAAACCCCATCTCTACTAAAAATACAACAATTAGCCGGGCATGGTGGCGGGTGCCTGTAATCCCAGCCACTCAGGAGGCTAAGGCAGGAGAATTGCTTGAACCCAGGTGGCAGAGGTTGCAGTGAGCCAAAATTGCACCATTGCACTCAAGCCTGGGTGACAAGAGTGAAACTCCATCTCAGAAAAAAAAAAAAAAAAGAAAGAAAAGAAAGAAAAGAAAAAAGAAATGAGGCCCAAGGACAGTTTTAGGGGGCTAGGAAGTAAAACCCAAGAAAGACAATGACAGGATAGGGAGGATAGATGTCATTTGGAAAAGGAAAGAGTAAGAGAGTAGTATCAAATGCTGCAGAAAAAAACAAAAAGAACAAGGACTGGATTTTTCCATTTAAAAATCACCAATGACATTCGAGAGGACAAGTTTCAACAGATACATTGGGTTAGAAGTTAAATACTAACCAATTAACCAGTAGATGGTCCTGGAACATCTTGTCATATCAGCAGCAAGAAAACCCTCTTGGAAGTCGACTTGAAAAGGATAACACTGGCCAAAGATGGGTTAATATGAGTGTCAATAAGGATAGTAACAGTATTAGTTCTCTATTGCTGCTGTAACAAATTGCCACAATTTAATGGCTTAAAACAATACAAAGTGGCACTTCTATAGGTTAGAAATCCAACCCAAGTCTCACTGCGCTCAAATCAAAATGTCAGCAGAGCTCTGTTCCTTCCTGCAATTCTAGGGAAAAATCTGTTTCCTTGCCATTTCCAGCTCCTAGAGGTTGTTGCCTGCATTCCTTGGCTCGTGGCCACCTTCCTCCATCTTCAAAGCCAGCAATGGTAGAGTCTTCAGATTACATCACTCTGCCCTCCCCTTTGCCTGCCTTGTCTATTTTTAAGGATCTTTGTGATTACATTTGGCCCACTGTGATAATCCAGGCTAATCTCCCTATTTTAAGGTTAGCTGGTAAATAACCTTAATTCCATCTGGAATCTTAATTCGTCTTTGCCACATAACATAGCATACAAGTTCCTGGGATTAGGACACAGATCTCTTTGGGGGAAGCATTATTCTGTCTACCACAGCACCACAACAGATTGACACACATCAAATATGTTTAAATGCATGAGTTCAAGATAATATTAAGACAAACAACAAAACTCACTGCCAGGAAGCTGACACAGTGCTTTTGAAAACTGGTAAATATAAACGATCAAGTATTTGTCCTGCCTTTCCTGTAAGAACTCTTACCTTGGTAACCAAAAAGTTGATAAAAGTTTTCTTTATAAAAGTTACTACCTGGAAAGCTAACACATGAGCAGCAGATGCCACCATTTCCCAATGCTCAGTGAATTAATGAATCTGAGCAGTGATTATCAGTGATGGCTAACACCACAAAAACAAAAGAGATATCTGGATATTCTGTCTTCTGACAGGAATACAGAATACCACCTGTAACTCCTTCTTGCCAACATAACTGATCCCAAAACTAGTGGAGCCTCCAGCTTCAACCACCAGTTTACAGGAAATACAGGGGACAAAGGAACACACGAAATGACCACATAGGTGCAGTGAACAAAACCCAGACTGTGGGAAAGTCCATGGGACAAATGACCTGTTTCTTCAATAAATTGTAAGAACAACAACAACAAAGATAGAGGGCAACTTATTGTTGGAAGACTTAGAAATGAAACATATCAACAATGACAATGCATGGATTTTGTTTGGATCCAAATTCAAGCCAACTAACTTAATAATTTACAAGGCAATTAGGAAAATGTAAATAATGACTGCATGAATAATTGATGGTACTAAGAAAGTGTTTGATTTTCTCAGGTGTTCCAATGAAATATTTACAGATTAAATGACATAATGTCTGGGATTTGCATCAAAACAACCTAGAGGCAAGGCCAGGAGTAGGTTGGGGAACAGATGAGACAAGATTGGTCAAGATGAGACGATTACCATAAACTGATAACTATTGAAGCCAGGTAATGGGTTCAGGGAGTTTCGTTATACTGCTGTCTTTCTCTTTTTAAAAATACTTGCAGTTGTCTACAGTTAAGGAAAAATACCATTTAAAAAGGTGGCTGAGCCGGAGCGCAGTGGTTCACGCTTGCATTCGTGTTTCTACTGCCTCAGCTGCAGGCTGAGGGGAGAAGCTCTGCCTGATCTAAGTACTGCATTATATTTTGTGTCCACTGGGTGGCAATATCAACATTTGATCCTGCCTGCCACTTAATCTCAGGAGGCAGCAGAGCAGATTACATCTGTGTCTGCGAAGCTCCACCTTTCCCGCTTCTGATCATTTTCTTCCCCGATTCTCCACGCTGTCAAACGTGGAGCTGCCAGAGCCATGGTGACTGGGAAAGAGGAGCAGACGGTACAGGCTAGGAAACAGAGAGGAGGCTGATCTTCCCACCTTTTCTCAAGTTGGGGTAGAGGAAAGGCTTTCATCTCAAAGATTTGCATTTTTACTAATGCATGAGATAAAATTTTAACTAGTGGCTTGGCCCTAGACACGACCAGAGGATTTTTTTTTATTACCTAAGAGTAGAGCTGATACTGAGCCAGTCCACATCATTCGAGAGGACAATGGCTAGACCCATTGTCAAAATACTCCAATCTTCCTGTACTAGTTGGTAAACAGCCCCAACCTGCACTCCCTGGTGTTCACTCACCCACCGCCCTGGCTGCCATGACCCTGATGCTGGAACCCTCCATGAGCCCTGCCATGCAGAAACTAAAGAGGTCACACCCGGCCCAGCAGGGGGCCCCCAAGAGCTGCTCCCTTTTGGCCGGTGTGCGTTCCAGTTGGGGTTGCAGCTGAAACAATTATTAAGATTGGCCAGAGAAATCACGGGACAGGGGAGGAGAGGAACGAGTCCCACTAAGCCCGTGGGGGGAAGGAATAAAGTTATTTTGATCGTACTTGCTTTAGGTTAAAGTACCGATTACACAATTATTGATTGACATAGGAGAGTCAACAACCACAATGACAAAATGAAGGAAATGAAAAAGTCAGAGTTGCAGGATATAGGAGAAACCTATACAAATAAACTGCATTTCTACGACAAGTTAAATTTAACATGATTACAAATTCCATTCATAACAGCAAAAAGGCAGTAGTAATTCAAGACAGGAGATTTTGTCAAGGAAGTAATTTATTTATTTATTTATTTTTTGAGACGGAGTCTCGCTCTGTCGCCCAGGCTGGAGAGCTGTGGTGCGATTTGGCTCACTGCAAGCTCCACCTCCCAGGTGAAAGCGATTCTCCTGCCTCAGCCTCCTGAGTAGCTGGGATTACAGGCGCACGCCACTGTGCCCGGCTAATTTTTGTGTTTTTAGTAGAGACGGGGTTTCACATGTTGGTCAGGCTGGTCTCTAACTCCTGATCTCGTGATCCGCCCGCCTCGGCCTACCAAAGTGCTGGGATTACAAGCGTAAGCCACCGCGCCCAGCCGCAAGTAATTTCTAAATCCCGGGAGAAGATAGAAAAAAAAAAAGCAAGCCACATGAGTATGAATGGAAGAAGACTAAACATGAGAAGATGGTAACAGGCTCTAGGTCAGTGGTTTTCAAAGCATGTTCCTTGGATCAGCTACTCTACTAAGAACTTGAATATGGTATCTCTCTCACTCTTCACAGCAACCCCATTGGCTGGCCATCATCACCCACACTTACCAATGAGGACTGGAGGTTAGAGGGGTAAAGTGCTCAGTGCCTGAGGTCCCTCCCAGAGTTTCTGAGTGACAGCACCAGGGTTCAAATACAGCTCTACTTGACTCCAAAGCTATGTTTTTCCTACCAAACAAGACTGACTCCCAATTAATAGGATGTGGTAAAAAATAATTTCGTAGATGGTAAAGAGCTATAGAATCGAATCCTGATTAAATACAGCATGCTCTACTCCCCTGCTCCTGAGTGTCAAGAAGCCCTAGGAACTTCCACATGTCTTATGTGTGTCACTTTCTTTGGGTTTCTATTAGCATAAGTTTAGATCACAACCTTTTCAGAGCTGGGAAATCAACTGATTTGCTTGCATTTGAGCAGGAAACGTAGGCTGAGTATCTTATGGCCAATCAGCTGTCACTGCAAAAGGGCAAACCAAATTGCATCACTGGCTACACTGGAACTGGAGGAGGAAGATGATTCCAGTGAAGAACTCAGACCCTGGTCTGAGTGGGCTCACATGCTGGCTCCATTCAAACAAACCTGTTGTAGCACAGCTCAAATTGGCCCCTCTCTGTCCTTAGCAAAGCATAGGAGACAGGATGTATTTCACCTTGGGAGCAACACCAGGTGACAGATTTTAATCCCCTCGGGAAAATGCTCAAGATTAATGTGGCCAGTTGGGTGACAGTGCTGAATTACCTCATGCTCAGATTTCTCTCACAGATCAGATGCTAATGAACATGATATAGACCAGTGACATATTGTAGCTATAGTAACTTCCAGGAAGAAGTACATTCCTATGTATATACATATATATGTACATTCCTACATATATATACAAGTACATATATATAATTTTCTTTTTAAAAATTTACCCTTTTAACATTTGTTTTAAAAATTATCTTAAGCAGAATCATATAGGTTTACTAATACTATATTCTGTATTTCAGCTTTTAAAAATCCTGTGTCTTCCCTTTAACAAAATTTAACAAGATTTGCCACTCTTGCCTTTGTTCACAACCAATATTCCCCAAAGTCCCTGGTTTCACTAACACTAATTATAAACGGGCTTTTGATGGTTCAACTGTTCCCTATGGCAAGAAGATGAAAAGGCTTCCAGAGAGAAAGCAAATCTCAGATTTTTTTGTCCTTTTATCCTTTTTCTTCTCTCAGAAGCGCTTTTGCCTGACATCTCAAGAGTTAGAAATTCACAGCCTAGTAGAAAAAGTAACACCCACTACCAGATTAACAGTTAATTCAGCACCGCCCACTGAGTGAATCATGGAATTTCCAGTAGTGCGAGGAACACTCAATGGGACTTCACTGCTGGCTGTAGCTAATAGCTGCGGAGAAGTCCAGGAACAGAATTAGGAAATGGAAGGAAGTTTGTCCTGTGAGGACAGTCAAACAGGTTTAATGCATCTTTAAAATTACATATTTTAAATGATTAATACTTAAAGAGAAAATGTATATGATTCTCTCTTTCATAATTCTAAGATTTTCAGTCGTTTTTTTATCCTTCTCCTTTTCGATCTGTAAAATACCACATTATCCAGAGATGCCTGGGAGATGGGTCAAAGGTTTGTGACCTGCCTCAGAAATTTCCAGCATCAGCCCACAGTCACATACGTCAGCAGCTGCTGCACCTCCTACTTGAGTTAGGGGTTGTCTTCTAAATCGGGACTCCCCTAGGGCACATGAAAGCCAAGGGCAAGAGGAGCTCATTTTTCAGGCATCTTTCTGATCGTATTAGAAATGTTTAAAATGAGGACAGGCTCTGATATCATTAGATTTAAGGCCTGAATGTCATTTCAGTCTCAAGGGGACTCTTAAAAATAGGCCATTATGTGGAGAGCACTTGCAAGGCTCCAGGGGAAAAGGTGCTCAGAGTAAAAAGGATTATGATATTTAACAGGCACATTTTGCACATTCTAAGAAGTTGGGGGCGAGGGAGAAAGCATTACCAAGTCCATCAGTGTGCATATATTACAGCATATAAAGTTTGCCATTGTACTTGAGTTTGAGTTTCCGTCTGTCAAGGTTGCATTGACACACGGACATTTGCTATCAGGAATGTCTGGACTCCCTTGACAAGGAGAAAACAAAACACTTCTGTGCTTATGGTTGTTGGTAACAATAATGGGGGTGAAATCTGTCAACGCTGGGGGTGGATGGTGAGGAGGGCCCTTGCACTAAGTCAGATATAGTTAAGCTGTGAGTTGCACACTTGGGAGGGTGTGTTATCCTATGCCACAAAAGAGGAGGACTGACTTGTGTACCTAGCATTCAGCAGCTTTGGGGTCTTTTCCTATCACTGCAATTTTCTATATGCGATCTTTAGAATTAGATGACCTGTTTGAATCAAGATTTCACTATTATAGCTTTTCTACCTCTAATAATGGAGCAATCTAGCTTCTTCACATTTGCGCTGATAGTATGTTATGTGTACTTGTTCTGGCCTGATTCAGCAAATGAAGTTTGCTAGCTGTCCTCTAGTAAACACACTGAAATGCAACATTCACTCAAGACCTTTGCTAAAGATTTTTTTTTCCTTGAGACAGAGTCTCGCTCTGTCCCCCAGGCTAGAGTGCAGTGGTGTGATCTCCGCTTACTGCAGCCTCTGCCTCCCAGGTTCATGCTATTCTCCTGCCTCAGCCTCTCAAGTAGCTGGGATTACAGGCATGCGCCACCATACCTGGCTATAATTTTCGTATTTTTTAGTAGAGACGGAGTTTCACCATATTGGCCTGGCTGGTCTTGAACTCCTGACCTCAAGTGATCCACCCACCTCAGCCTCCCAAAGTGCTGGGATTATAGGACAGGTATAAGCCACTGCTCCTGGCCTAAAGATTCGATAAAAAGACAGAAAGCTCTGTGACTTTGGTGACCCTTCGAGCCTCCGTTTCCTTATGAGAATACTATTCATCATATCCGCTTCCTATGGTTGTGAGAACATCATAGGACTGTAGTTTGGATTATTTGGGTCCTTTTTAAAACTGGAAAAAAAAGTCTGGCCGGGCACAGTGGCTCATGGCTGTAATCCCAGCACTTTGGGAGGCCAAGGCGGGCGGATTGCCTGAGGTTAGGAGTTCGAGACCAACCTGGCCAACATGGTGAAACCCTGTCTCTACTAAAAATACAAAAATTAGCCCAGCAAGGTAGCAGATGCCTGTAATCCCAGCTACATGGGAGGCTGAGGCAGGAGAATTTCTTGACCCTGGGAGGTGGAGGTTGCAGTGAGCCAAGATCGCACCACTGCACTCTAGCCTGAGCGACAGAGCGAGACTCCGTCTTAAAAAAAGAAGAAAAAAAAAGTCCTCTGAAAGGTCCTGGCAGTCTTCTGTCTCTAGAAGTAGAGGAGCTATCAATCCACCTTTGGAGGAGTCTTCCTTTATTTTGAAAAGAGAAAAAACACCAGAAGGGACGATTTTAGTTTAAAAAAGGCAAATCTCCAGTATAAGTGCTTTTGTATATACAGTCATGTGCCACTTAATGCTGGGAATATGTTCTGAGAAATGTGTAGTTAGGTGATTTCATCATTGTATGGACATCATACAGTGTACTTACACAAACCTAGGTAGTGTAGGTTTAGTAAAGGCTACTGCACACCCAGACTAGATGCTGTAGCCTATTGCTCCTAGGCTACAAACCTGTATGGCATGGTACTCTACTAAATTCTGTAGGCAATTGTAATACAACAGCAAGTACATGTGTATCTGAACATATCTAAACATAGAAAAGGTAAGTAAAAATATGGTATTACAATCTTATGGAACCATAGTTTTATAGGTGGTTCGCCATTGGCCAAAACATCATGCAGCACATGACTGTACTAATGCATTTAATCTTTCCAGCGTTTAGAATTGTTATATTTATTTGATTTAACAAGTATTTAGTTGCACTTACATGCCAGTTATTGGTCTAAGTGCTTTGCAAATTTTAACCCATTCAATCTTCATAGCACCCATATTATAGATACGAAGTAAGATCACTTTCTCAAGGCTGTATAGCTAATAGAGAACAGGCCAGGATTCACACTCAGGTAGGCTAGCAGCAGAATCCATGCACTTAGCCACTCTGCCACACCCCAGATGCTCTGAGTGTAGTGTCTGCCCTGTTTACCACCATATCCTAGCCCCTAGGAAAGTAAGTGGACTCTAGCAGGCACTCCAATATTGATTGAGTCTGGCTGCCTGGCACCATTCTAAAACACTTTAGACGTAACAACTAGCCTAATCATTTTAACAACCCTGTAATACATCGCTACTGTTATTAGACTGAGCATGTCATTTATCACCCAAACCAGGATATTATTAATAATCATAGTGGAAGAACAAGAGTAAGCCAGGACTGTCCCAAGCAACCGGGACATATACCAACCTGTATTATTATTACTGTGCCTATACAGATGATGAAACGGAAGCAAAGGGAGGTTAGTTAACTTGCCAAGATCACATATTAGTAAGTGATGGCGTCAGGATTGGAAACCAGATAGTTGGACACCAGAGACTTCAGTGGTGACTCTTCAATGGGGAAATGAAACTTAGAGAGGTGGAGTATCTTCTTTAATGTTACATCTTTTTTAATGTCCTGTGCTATTTCTGTTATACATACTTCCCCTTCTAAGGCATTTATATCAAAGAGATCATTCATGAACCTCTTTGTCTTCCAAATCGCCTTTGAAGAAAGAAGTGCTCTGAAAGAAATAAGCACTCTCCATGCATGGGAATGAGTTTTGCTAAAAACCTTGGGGAAAATATTCAGGCAATATTTTTATATATTAACTCACAAATATTTGGGATTTCCAGATATCTTTCTGTTATAGATTACTAGTTTAATTCTCTCATGGTCAGAGAACATACTTGGTGTGATTTCAATTCTTTTCAATGTGTTGATTGTTTTATGGTTCAGAAAATGGTTTATCTTGGTGAACATTTCATGGGCACTGGAAAAAGAGTGTGTGTCCTGCTAAGGTTGGGTAGAGAGTTCTAGAAATGACAATTAGATCCAGTTACTTGACGGTGTTGTTCAGGTGTTCTATTTCTTTGATCAGTTTCTGTCTACTTATTCTAACAATTACTGAGAGGAGTGTTAAAGACAATTGTAATTGTTAATTTGTCTCTTTTTCCTTGCTGTTTCATTGGTTTTTGCTTCTGCAGTTTGAAACTCTGCTATTAGGTGTATACACAGTTATGATTGTTATGTGGTCTTGGAGAATTCTCCCTTTAATCATAATGTAATCTCACTATTAACTTTTTACATTTTAACTTAATTTTATATTTTAGGGACAGGCTCTCATCCTGTTGCCCAGGATAGAATTCAGTGGTGCAATCATAGCTCACTGCAGCCTCGAGTTGGGCTCATATGTTTCTCCCACCACAGCCTCTCAAAATGTTGGGAATATAGGCATGAGCCACTGTGCCCAGTTTATAATCGGTTCTTGTTTTTCATGTAGTCTGACAATATCTTTTAATTGGTATATTCAGATCATTTATATGTAATGTAATTATTGATGTGGTAGGATTTTTGTCCACAATTATTATTTTGTTATTTGTTTGTTGTCTTTGTTTTTTGTTTCTCTGTTCTCCCTGTACTGCCTTCTTCTGCATTCTTGGAATACTTCTTGGTATTTCTTTTTAATGTATCTTTTGAATTTTTGTCTATATCTCTTTGTATTTTTTCTTTTAGTGATTACTCTAGGGATTATAAATACATTTCTAAGCTTTCAGTTTATTTAGCCTTAATATTTACCAGGCCAAGTAAAATGTAGAAGCCTTGCAATTGTATGTAGACTTCTTTGAACCATCTGCCCCTAGAATTTTATGTTAAAGTTGTCACATACATTACATGCATTACTTTGAAAATCCCACCAGATAAATTTTATAATTTTTTGTTTTCAGTAGTCATAAATATTTTTAAAGGCTTAAGAGGAAAAAGTAATTATATATATATACACACATATACATATATACATACATATACATATACAGCTTCATACATATATACATATATATATGATAAAACAGATAACTCTCATTCCTGCTACTTTGTATACACATTTCCCTCTGGTATTATTTCCCTTTCCCCTGAAGGGCTTTCTCTAGCATTTTTTTTTAGAGGAGGTTGCTGGAGACACATTTTAGATTTCCTCCTCTCAGAATGGCTTTATTTCACCTTCATTCTGAAAAGTTATTTTTTCAGGATATAAAATCCTAAGTTGACAATTCTTTTCTCTCATCACTTAAAAAATATGTTGTGGTACCCCATCAAAAAGTGGGCGAAGGACATGAACAGACATTTCTCAAAAGA
>NW_012107119.1:85117-105159 GCF_000951045.1 Mandrillus leucophaeus | reverse complement strand
ATCCATCCATCCATCCATCCATCCATCCATCCAGAGATTTAGTACAAGAATTGGCTTACATGGTTATGAAGGCCAGGAAGTCTCATGATCTGTTGTCTGCAAGTTACAGAAGCAGGAAGGCTGGTGCATCTGAGTACAAAGGCCTGAGAACCAAGGGAGCCAATGGGATAAGTCTCAGTCCAAGTCCAAAGGCCCAAGAATCAGCAGCAATGTCTGAGGACCAGAGAAGATGGATATCCCAGTTCAAACAGGAGTGAATTAGCCTTTCGTCAGCATTTTTGTTCTACTCATGCCCTCAGTGGATTGGATGACGTTCACCCACATCGATGAGGGTAATCTTCTTTACTCACTCTACTAATTCAAATGTTAATCTCTTCCAGAATCACACCTTCACAAACACACCCAGAAATAATGTTTTAGTAACGATCTGGGCATCCGTTAACTCAGTCAAGTTGACACATTGAAATTAATCATTACAGTGCGCAGGTATCCCAGAGTCTCTGTTTATTTTTTTTCAGTCTTTTTACTTTCTGCTCTTTGTATTAGAAAATTTCCATTGATCTATCTTTAAGTTCACTGATTCTTTTCTCCATCCTCTTATTGAGCATATTCAGTGCATTTTTTATTTCATAAATTGTAGTTTTCAGTTATAAAATAATTGGCTCTTTTCTATAGCTTCTGCTTCTCCCCTGAGGAGTTCTAGCTCTCCAAATAGAACTGTTTCAGGTGTGTTTACTTTTACTTCAGATGCATGCTGCTGTGGCAGAGTCACATTGCTGCTTTAAAGTTGTCTTTGGGCCGGGCGCGGTGGCTCACGCCTGTAATCCCAGCACTTTGGGAGGCTGAGGCGGGCAGATCACGAGGTCAAGAGATCGAGACCATCCTGGCCAACATGGTGAAACCCCGTCTCTACTAAAAGTACGAAACTTAGCTGGGCATGGTGGCACATGCCTGTAGTCCCAGCTACTCGGGAGGCTGAGGCAAGAGAATGGTGTGAACCTGGGAGGCGGAGCTTGCAGTGAGCTGAGACCACCCCCGATTGTGCTCCAGTCTGGGCGACGGAGGGACACTCCATCTCAAGGGGAAAAAAAAAATCGTCTTCAGGCCAGGCGCAGTGGCTCACGCCTGTAATCCTAGCACATTGGGAGGCCATGGCGGGTGGATCACCTGAGGTCAGGAGTTTGAGACCAGCCTGGCCAACATGACGAAACCCCGTCTCTACTAAAAATACAAAAATTAGGTGGGCATGATGGCAGGTGCCTGTAATCCCAGTTACTTGGGAGGCTGAGGCAGGGAGAATCGCTTGAACCTGGGAGGCAGAGGTCGCAGTGAACTGAGATCATGCCACTGCATTTCAGCCTGAGCAACAGAGCAAGACTGTGTCAAAAAATAAAAATAAAAATAAAAAAATTAAGTCGTCTTTGGCAATCTTGGTGTTTGGCAAATGTCTTTTCTCTTGAGAACTGGTCAGATTTACCTGGTTCTGTGTCTGCCAAGTAGTTTTGTTGGTATATATTGTTAATGTTGTGTTGGGTAGACTCTGAGTCCTGTTATAATCCTCTGGATCCCCAGACAGAAATAAAAAAAAGAAAAGAAAAAAAAATCATTTGGAAATTACTGACTTTTTTTCCCGTTTGTTTTAGCAGACAACCTAATTGGTTGCTTTGAGACTGTAAGTTCTGCAGACAATGGCTTCAATGTCAGTTCAGTTTTCTAAACCTTTGTTGTACTTCCATGGATATATCTGATTCATCTACAATTCAGGGAGAGCCTGAGGTTTGTGCAGGTTGATGCACAGATTTGGAGAATCCGTATCTCCAATTCTCTTCTCTCTGGTTCCCTCCCACTCTCTCCATAGCCCACAGAGACCCCTCCCGCTCCTTTGGTCAGAAAGATGAGTTCCCTATGGGAATTTAAACCATCCACGCTGCTGCTCTACCATGCAGCTTTATGACTGGAATCTCCTGTCTGGGCAAAACTATGAAAGAAAGGAGAAAAAAATGGGAGACTCATTCCCTGGCAGGTTGCTTCTTCAAGTTTTGACTCCTTTTCATAATCTGCTACTGTTGTTTACTTTTCAGAACTTTTGGGTAGTTGCTTTTTATGTTTTGGACAGTGTCTTTACTTGTAATCAGCAGAAGAAAGAGACTGTACAGGGCTTATGTAGTGGACCAAACCAGGAGCAGAACACTCTAGAAAATATTAAAATACGTTTGTACTTTGACCCACTAATCCCATTTCAGGAACTCTGTCACTAAGAGAAAATCGCCTGTACATAAGAATATGTATATATTAATAGTTACTGCAGTATTTTTTTGCAATGGCAAAATTAAATTAGAAGCAAACTGAATGATCATTAACAGGAATGGTTGAGTATTCCTGCACTGTGGAATATTTTGTAACTATTGAATGAGTTGAATCTATATCCACATGGCAGATGATTGCTAGTTGGCCCTCAATATTCAATTCCCCTGTTCTTACATAATATTAGATTTTTTTTTTCCCCCAGTGAAAGACTACATTTCCCACCCTTCCAGATAAGGTTTAGATTTGTGTCCCTGCCCAAATCTCATGTCAAATTGTAATCCCCAGTGTTGGAGGAGGTGCCTGATGGGAGGTGATTGAATCATGGGGCTGACTTCCTCTTTGCTGTTCTCATGTTAGAGTTCTCCTGAGATCTGCTTGTTTAAAAGTGTGTAGCACCTCCCCCATCTCTCTTCCTCCTGCCTCCTTCCTCTTCACCTTCTGCCATGATTGTAAGTTTCCTGAGGCCTTCCCAGCCATGCTGTATAGCTGGTGGAACATAAGCAAATTAAACCTCTATTCTTTAGAAATTACCCAGTCTCAGGTAATTCCTTTTAACAATGTGAGAACAGATGAATACACTTCCTTACAGTTAGGTGGTGTTATGTGGCTAAGTTCCAGCCAATAGGATGTGAGTGGAAGGAATATATGCAAATTTTTGTCTTGCTTTTTTTGTTGTTGTTGCTAAGACAGATGGTCTGGCTTTGTCTCCCAGGCTGGAGTGCAGTGGCATAATCATGGCTCACTGCAGCCTCAAACTCCTGGACTCAAGTGATCCTCCTCCCTTGGTCTCCCAAAGTTCTGGGATTACAGGCATGAGCCACAGTGCCCAGCCTGCCTTGCTCTTAAAGGGAAGGAGCTTGTCCTCCTTTCCATCTTTCTTCCAACTGACTGAAATGAGACATGATAGAAGGAGTTGGAGTAACTGTCTTGAATCATGAGATGGAGGCTTTCTGTTGAGCCACAACATGAAAGGATATAGGTCTCCAGCATAGTCAAATTATATACCAGTACTGAATCACTGATGCATATTTTCAACTGGGAGATATATAAACTTATATCTCATATAGGTTTCTGTATTTTGTTATCTTTTTAACATAGCAACCAAATTTATATCCTAAAAATGTATCTATTGGCCTGAAAAGACATACATGAAATATTGAGGAAAGCAAATTGCGAGTAATGTATACATTATGATTCTATATTTGTAAATATCTATATTTGTAAATATCAAATGTAACCTATAAATATTTGTGTATATGTATATACATATACACACACATATATATATGAGGTTATACATCAACTATTAGCTTTGGTTACCACAAGTGTGAAGAATGGAGAGATGTTGGAGAATATTTAATATTTGCAATTAATATATATATTTGGATTATATCATTTATGAGCAAATATTACTTTTTCACAGCAACTGCAGTCTTTTATTGTTCTTTAAATTAATTATTTTACAAAAAGTATAGAATAAACAAATGAAGTAAGATTTATTTAGGATTCCCCTGGTGCCATCCCTCGGTACTTAAAAGAGTTGTGTCCAGTTAAGAAAATTTATATCCCGGCCAGGCACGGTGGCTGATGCCTGTAATCTCAGCACTTTGGGGGTCTGAGGCAGGTGGATCACCAGAGGTTAGGAATTCAAGACCATCCTGGGCAACATGGTGAAACCCCATCTCTACTAAAACTATAAAAATCAACTGGGAGCAGTGGCATTTGCTTGTAATCCCAGCTACTTGGGAGGCTGAGGCAGGAGAATCACTTGACCCCAGGAGGCAGAGGTTGTAATGAGCCGAGATCAAGCCACTGCACTCCAGCCTGGGTGACAGAGTGAGACTCTGTCTTAAAAAAAAAAAAAAAGAAATAAAAGAAATTTATATCCCTTCTTTAGATGAAATGGTGGGGGTGGGGGGGGGAAGAGCCACTCCTCTGTTTGCTGCTTCTTCATTGCTTTTAGCTGAAAATATTTGTGTCAAAGAGGCATAATCTGGAATGTCCCTTCCTGACTCCTTTCATGGCTAGTTTTGTTTAAGAAGCAATTCAAGCATAATTGCTAAAAACAAGTAAACTAGGTGAATGTAAATGGCTTCCAAGTTTATAATCAAGTTTTCAATGACAATTGTTTTATAAACTATGTCTACTTAAAATTAGCCCCAAAAATTTTGGGGGAGAAACTTGAAGTCTTAAAATGAAATTAAATAATAGATATTCATAAAACAATTATTTTAGTTGACAAAAATTACATATACTTATTGTGTACAACATGATGTCTTAAAATATGTATACATTGTGGAATGGCTACATCAAGTTAATTAACATATGTATTATCTCACATACTTATTTTTTTGTGATGAGAACACTTAAAATCCTCTCTCAGCAATTTTCAAGAATACAATATAGTATTATTAACTATAGTAAATATGTTGTAGAATAGAGTTCTTGAACTTATTTCTCTTATCCAACTATAATTTTTTATACTTTGGCCAACACATTCTCAACTCCTATACCCCCAAACCCACATAACTACCACTGTATTTTTTGCTTCTGTGATTAATATTTGTTTTTATGTAGTAATATATATGTGTGTATATATATATTTGGTTTGTTTCACTTATAAGCAAATATTACATTTTATAACTAAATTAAACTTTAAAATTATATTCTCAATTTGAAATTAGTAACTATTCTTTATTATTAACTACCACTTAGTAACTAAATTAATTAAAATATATTTGTTAAAATGTTTTAAGTCTTGACATGTACTACAAGTGAGGCTCTCAGTGAAGAAGGTCATGAATCATGAAGAGATAGTGGGTAGATTCTCTAACGATCCTGGTATCATGAGAAAGGCCGTAGCGCTTCTTGGAGCCACTATTCGGGTCTCGGGGCCCTGAACCTAAAAAGTCAGCAGGAAATGATGCTTCTCTGTCAATGTTTCCCCATTGCCAGGTCCTCGGTAGGTAAGGAATCCACCACAGCGATAGGGGGCAGCATCCTCAGGAGAGAGCAATCGGCCTGGATAATGGACGGCCACGTGCTAGTATTTTGTGTGGAAGAAGACAGGAGAGCCGGAGCAGCTGCGGTGAAACAGAATCTCTTCTGAGCTTGGAAGCAAAAGGCCGAGCATCCAAGCCCAGCCCAGCTGCCACTTATTCGCTGTATAACCTTGGACAATTGCTTAACCTAGCTGAACCTCAGCTTTCTTATCTATTACATAGGAATAATTATACCACCCTATAAAATTGTGAAAATTAAGTGAGATAAGACATATGAGAGCTCCCACATTTTGAATCACTTGTCAAGAGGTTGCTGTTTGTTCATGAAAATCTTGCTGCTGAAATTAGTGGTTATTAATAAGATTGTTTCATTTATTGTTTGTTAATAATCCAAATGACTTCATGGACACAGGTTTAATCAGAATGAATTCGTGGACATAGTTTTAATTTGACGTGAAGTTTCGTGGACATTTAAAAACATTATTTACTCGGGCTGGGCACGGTGGCTCATGCCTATAATCCCAACACTTTGGGAGGCCGAGGCTTGCGGATCACCTGAGGTCAGGAGTTCAAGACTAGCCTGATCAACATGGAGAAACCCCGTCTGTACTAAAAATACAAAATTAGCCGGGCATGATGGTGCATGCCTGTAATCCCCAGCTACTCGGGAGGCTGAGGCAGGAGAATTGCTTGAACCCAGGAGGCAGAGGTTGTGGTGAGCTGAGATCGCACCATTGCACTCCAGCCTGGGCAACAAGAGCAGAACTCCATCTCAAAAAAATACAAAAAAAATTATTTACTCTTCATGCATTAGTTACACAGAGACAGTTTAAGTAAACTTGGACAAACCGTTGACCCTCAGTTTCTTCTTCTGTGTATTGGGACTAATATTTTCTGCCCTTTCACACAGGATTGCTGCATTTCTAGCTATGAAATACAGTTTGTGAAAGATATTTATAAAATGAAAGATGCTGAACAATGGTAAGATGCCTTTTTTTTTTTTTTTTTTTTTTTTTTTTTTTTTTTTTTTTTTTGAGACGGAGCCTCTGTTGTCCAGGCTGGAATGCAGTGCTGCAATCTCGGCTCACTGCAACTGTGCCTCCTGGGTTCAAGCAATTCTTCTGCTTCAGTCTCCCGAGTAGCTGGGGCTATAGGCTCATGCCACCATACCCGGCTATTTTTTTTTTTCTTTTTCTTCTTTTTTTGTATTTTTAGTAAAGACGGGGTTTTGCCATGTTGGCCAGGCTGGTCTCTAACTCCTGACCTCAGGTGATCCACCAACCTCGGTCTCCCGAAGTGCTGGAATTACAGATGTGAGCCACCATGCCCGACCAAGATTTTAAAAAACGTTTTATTTTGAATCACAAAACAGAAATAAAGAAGGAAAAAGCATTTAAATTTCTAGCAAATACAACTCCCATTAATATTTAAATGTATCTCCTTATGTAAATTTTCAATATAGAGTATGTTTTAAAACTAATTTAAATCATACTATATGTATAATTTTATATCCTATTTTTCACTTGTTTATAATAAGTGCTTTCTATGTCATTGTATATAATAGTAAAAATTCTTAATGACTAAATAATATTCCCTTGAATAGGCAAATTCTACGTTTTACTTAGGCTACATGAATTTTTCTTTCATCCATCAGTGATGCAGTTTGGCTGTGTTCCCACCCAAATCACATCTTGAATTGTAGTTCTTATAATCCCCAGGTGTGGAGGGAGGGTCCTGGTGGGAGGTAATTGAATCATGGGGACGGTTCCTCCATGCTATTCTCGTGATAGGGAGTCAGTTCTCATGAGATCTGATAGCTTTACAAGGGGCTTCCCCGTCTGCTCGCCTCTCATTCTTCTCCTTGCTGCCACAATGCCAAGGAGGTTGCGTTTGCTTCCCCCTCCACCATGATTGTATAAGTTTCCTGAGGGCTCCCGGCCGTGATGAACTGTGAGTCAACTAAACCTATTTCCTTTGTAAATTACCCAGCCTCGGGTATGTCTTTATTAGCAGCAGGAGAACAGACTAATACAATCAATATGCATAGAACATCTTAGTATAAGTGTTTCCATTTTAAAAATTACTTTGGAGTGGAATTCCCATCCTACAGTAATAAAACTGAATCACTAAAAAATGTCATATTAGGATTGGCCAAATTGACTCTAAAATTTTAGAGTGGGCAGGAAAAATTTATAAGATTTCTGCATTCTGATTGTTTTAAAGGCATCCTGGCTTCTACTTCAAAAGGAAAACTAGAAATCAGAAATGAGGCATTATGAAAGTGACTTATGTGGCCAGGCACGGCGGCTCATGCCTGTAATCCCAGCATTTTGGGAGGCCGAGGTGGGAAGATCACGAGGTGAAGAGATCGAGACCATACTGGCCAACATGGTGAAAACCCATCTTTACTAAAAATACAAAAAAAATTAGCTGGGCACGGTGGCATGCGCCTGTAGTCCCAGCTACTCAGGAGGGATGAGGCAGGAGAATCACTTGAACCCGCGAGGCAGAGGTTGCAGTGAGCCGAGATCATGCCACTGCACTCCAACCTGAACGTCAGAGTGAGACTCCTTCTCAAAAAAAAAAAAAAGAGAGAGATTTATACAAGAAAGATGGCAGTGCATGAGTCAACACATGACAGTGAAGGTGAAGCTTTGTTTGGCTCTGCCTCAGATGATTGGCAAAATAAATGTGCATTTATATGTTACATGATAAGATACTGAAGATATGTACATATCTATTTTAATGATCCTCCTCTTTAACTGAAATTTTTGATCAACTGATCAACTATAGGTCTTGATATGTTAATAGAATATTAGTTATATTACTATAACTTAAATAGAAAATATGTTGGATATCAATCATGTATAACTATAAATATAATTAAATATATTAATATGAAATATTACATAATACATATGTAATATATATTACAGTTCAGACAAGAAGTTTCTTCAGTATGATGTCATTTTCTCAAGGGAAGCATTGCCAATGTCTGTGTGAACCTTCCCAGAACACAGATTATAAGATTGTTGTTACACAGAAGAGTGCTTGTGATATTTGCAATTTTCCTGTGAAAAATTTCTCTACAAATATTATGCTGCTCATTTTAAAAATACTTCTATTAGGCCAGGTGCAGTGGCTCACGCCTGTGATCCCAGCACTCTGAGAGGCCAAGGTGGGTGGATCACGAGGTCAGGAGATTGAGACTATCCTGGCCAACATGGTGAAACCCTGTCTCTACTAAAAATACAAAAATTAGCTGGACATGGTGGCACGAGCCTGTGATCCCAGCTACTCGGGAGGCTGAGGCAGGAGAATCGCTTAAACCCGGGAGGCGGAGGTTGCAGGGAGCTGAGATCATGCCATTGCACTCCAGCCCGGGTGACAGTGCAAGACTCCAACTCAAAAAACAAACACACACTTCTGTTAAAGAAAATAATCATGCTCGTCATTGTCTGCAAGAGGAATGACTGGATATCATTTAGCTCACATTTTCTGCCCTGAGGAAGCAATAAAAAGAATCAAAATACTCTTCCTTTTTTGGAACAGTCACCTGCTCACACTGGCAAAGTCTCAGTGGCCTAGAGTGGGGACAGCCCCACCCCCTCACCACCATCCCATGTGCCCAGGTTCTGGTGCTTTGGGCTTTTTGGGAAATGAAGACTGGCTCCTTCAGGCAGAGGGCAGGAGCAGGGCCTGTAACATCCAGGTAATGCTTGACTCTGCATTTGGTTGGAAAGAAAGGGATTGGAGCCTCCTTTCAGCCAGTCTCTGTCTCAGGGTGTCCTAACACTTCAGTCCCATTTCAACAATAATAACAATGATGACAATAATGATAAGAGGTTCGACCTGGAGAGAGAAAGCTTCTCCCAATTTTTACAGATCGTAAAATAGAGCCTTGGGGTCATATGGCAGTTTCAGTTTTCCACTTCGTTAATTTTATTTGTTACAGCTGTGCTTGCCTCTAAGGAAAGATTATGATTTGGAAAAAAAAGTTGTAACAGCAGCAAAAATGTTATTACGGTTGGCTCTTGACAAGTAAGATTTTATTTTATTAGTAATTTTTGCACTGAGAGAAATTTTGGTTGACAGTTTCATTTTGTAAGATCTCCCTCTCTTAGATACCCATTGATTTCTTCTCCTTGATCTGAAAATCTTTAATCCAATAAACATAAAAGACACTCTGCATTATAGTCCCTTGCAAAATGTTTTGTTTTCACAAACATCATATTTCACATAAAATATTGTGAAAGATTTAGCAGAGGGAGTTCAAGGTTGCCTTAAAAAATGGCACTTCCTAAAGCTGCTCCCACAAATCTAATTTTTCTTCCCCTGTTGAAATCTCTGTGGTCTTGGCAATGTGAACATCCTTCTTTAAACATCTTCCCTTGCTTCTTTTTTTTCCGCACCTGCTTCTCTAATCATTCCATGGTTTTTTTCACTGCCCTCTTTCTTATCCCAATCCCTAGCCATGGAAAAATCCCTAAAATTCCTTTTCTTGCCTCTTAGTAATCCCCAAACCATTCCCATCTGTCCACTCAACTCTGCTGTCTAACTGATGCTTCACACATAGTAAATGCTCACCAAGTTTTGAATGAATGAATGACCTCTAAATCTCATAACCGATTATTTCCTCTCACTCAATCCCAAGCTCCAGTCCCTCTGCTACTTCACGCTCAGCACATCTGACCTACACCATAGGTCCCGCTCCTCCCTACCTAGCCAGTTGGTTTTTTATCTCCCAGTTCCTGTGAAAGACAGCAGTGTTCTTTGTTTTTCCTTTGTTTCGGTTGCTGAAAGCCACACAACTCATTAGTACCTGGCCTGGGATCTTCCGACTCTAGGTCTGGTGGGGCTCTTGGCTTCTACTTTCAATCATCCAAACTCAGAACTTTAAAGCCAGTGTTGGTTCATCTCCATTCTTCCTCCCTCAGAACCATCTGGTCACCAAGGCATGGTGCTTCTGTTCTTAAAATGTCTTTTTTTTTTTTTTTTTTTTGAGACGGAGTCTCACTCTGTCACCAGGCTGGAGTGCGGTAGTACGATCGTAGCTCACTGCAACCTCTGCCTCCCGGGTTCAAGCGATTTTCCTGCTTCAGCCTCCCGAGTAGCTGGGATTACAGGTGCATACCATCATGCCCCGGTAATTTTTTTTTTTTTTTTTTGGTATTTTTAGTAGAGACGGAGTTTCACCATGTTGGCCAGGATGGTCTCGATTTCTTGACCTCGTGATTTGCCTGCCTCAGCCTTCCAAAGTGCTGGGATTACAGGCATGAGCCACCATGCCCTGCCAAAATGTCTCTTATATATCTCTTCTTTCTTCTCCATCTTTCTGGCCACCACCTCCATCCAGTCCTAACCCCATTCCCTGATGTCTGGCCTCCTGTGACAGTTTTCATCAGCAGTCTGTAACTCTGGCTGTCCTTAATCCATCCTGCACACTGCCACCCTCCCTTTGCCACCTCCTTCCTCTTCAACAAATCGAGTTTTAGGCCCAAGAGAGTCTTTATAAATTAGAGAGCTCAACCCATTAATAGAGAAATGAGAAAGTGAAGGTCCGGGAATTAAAACAACTTGTTCAGGGAGTCACACAGCTAATCATTCATTCCCTCTACAAGAGCTGTCCGTGGCTCCCTAGTCTCTGCTTTGTGGATGTTCAGCTCTATATTTCATTCCTTTTTTTTTTTTTTTTTTTTGAGACAGAGTCTCACTGTGTCACCCAGAGTGGAGTACGGTGGCATGATCTTGGTTCACTGCAACCTCCACCTCCTGGGTTCAAGCGATTCTCCTGCCTCAGCCTCCTGAATAGCTGGGATTACAGGCATACACCATCATGCCCCGGTAATTTTTTTGTAGTTTTAGTAGAGACAGGGTTTTGCCATATTATCCAGGCTGGTTTCAAACGCCTGACCTCAAGTGATCCGCCTGCCTTGGCCTCCCAAACTGCTGGAATTACAAGTGTGAGCCACCGTGCCCAGCCTGTATTCCATTCCTTTTCCCTCTTCTGCCTCATTTGTTTCCCCAGAACAAGCCCACAATGGGGCAGATATAAAATTCAAAAAATCTGCCAATCAGTACTAGGAAAAGATTCATTTTTTGAAGAGAAAGTTGCAGGGCAACATTCTTACTTCCAGGAGACCAGATTAAAATGGCTTGGGGAAGGAAAGAGAGAATAACTCAAGCCCAGGGGAGAAATGAGAAATATTTAACACAAAGGTGGAAGGTAGAAGAGACGCTGCTATCACAGGGCAGAAAAGAGGCTGGGAACAAACTTCCTGGAGCTGCTCGTGTCCTGTTCCCCACATTACACACCTCTGTGCCTCGCTTCACACAAAAAATAAGCCATTTTCCTGCAAGCTTTTGTCTTGGGCTCTGCTTCTTGGCAATTCGGACTAAGACAACCTCTCAGCACAGGCCACTCATTACCTGTGAAAATCTGCAATTTAACAGTCTGAACACATATAAATTCCCCAGACAGAGGACTGGGGGCCTAATGACTAAGGTGGACAAACAGAGGCAGAGGAAGGATTTTCCTAGGAGTGGGACAGCAGTGGGCCCTACCTGCTAAGAGTGTTTAAAAATATCTGGGCGTGGTGGCACGTGCCTGTGGTCTCAGCTATTCTGGAGGCTGAGGTGGGAGGATTACTTGAGCTCAGGAGGTATAGGTTGCAGTGAGCTGAGATCGTGCCACTGCACTCTAGCCTGGGTAACAGAGAGAGACCCTGTCTCAAATTAGAAATATTTTTTGAAAATGAGTGTTTTTGTTTACCTGGGAGACTTGAGTCACATTAGAGTCTAACATTGTGATTTATGGCAGGGACTATGGGCCATCTGGTATCTGTTCTACCTCCAGAGGGGCTGGGAAATAAAGGGCACCCTTTAGTCTGTGACACACTGTCTGTGTGATTGAGCCCCAATAAGAACTCTGGACATGAAGACTCAGGTGAGCTTCCCTGGTTGGCAATACTCCGTGTATAGTTGAAACCTCATTGCCAGGAAAGGTGGTGATGTCCATGACTCCACTGAGAGTAGACAACTGGGAGCTCTATGTTTGAAACTTTCTGGGTGATATGGTTTGGCTGTGACCCCACCCAAATCTCATCTTGAATCATAGCTCCCATAATCCCCACGTGTCCTGGGAAAGACCGAGTAGGAGGTGACTGAATCATGAGGGTGGGTTTTTTCCATGCTGTTCTCGTGATAGTGAATAAGTCTCACGAGATCTGATGGTTTTATAAAGGGCAGTTCCCCTACGCACTCTTTCCTGCCTCCATGTAAGGCGTGTCTTTGCTCCTCCTTCACCTTCCTCCATGATTGTGAGGCCTTCCCAGCCATGTGGAACCGTGAGTCCATTGAACCTCTTTTTCTTTATAAATTACCCAGTCTCAGGTATGTCTTTATTAGCAGCGTGAGAACAGACTGATACACCTGGACTCTGGCCCGTGTGTCTCTTCTTTTCACTGATTCTAATCTGTATAATCAGTATCGTTTCACCAGAGTAAACCAAAATAGTGGGCATAACAGCTTTAGGTGCATTCTGTGAGTCCTTCCAGTGAATTGTCAAACCCAAGGATAGTCTTGGGGACCCCCTGAACTTACAAGTGCTGTCAGAAGGAAAAATAATCCTCTACATTGCCAAACAGGACAGACTAGGGAAGCCAACCTGTTGTAGGAAAAAGGGGAAGATGAGTAAGCTATATTCTTCTGTCAGATCTAGTTGTACATTTCTTTCTGTGTTTGTTCCAGCTAGGTGCCACCAGGCTTGTCACGGAATTCAGGGATTCGTTGTACCTATGATGGGGCCAAAGCATTAGAGATAGATCAGGGAGGTCTCTGTCCTCAATGTGTCTTCACCCCAATGTGGGGTGAAGCTAGGAATCTCTCTTAGGAAAAGGTTAGTTGGGAGGTAAGTGAGTGAAGTGGACACTTGGAAGTTTTGACAACTTTTCTCTATGTGAAAATTGTTCCTCATTAATCAAACTTGAAAAATCTGAGTAAGCTAACAGGTTTCCTTATTAAACTCATTTAGGCTGAGGACTCTGTCTTAATATTTCTGCATTCATAGCACCAAGTACGATATACAGCATAGGGCAAGTTCATGGTCATTCTAATTTTTAAATTAATCGTTTGGTATATAATTTCATACAAGGTAAAAAAGAGGACTTCTGAACTTAATCTGAAAAGATGTCTCAATGTATTCTTACAAGCTCACCTTTGATGCTAATTTTAATTTTTCTGATTTGATTGGAAAAAAACATTTTGAAGAAAAAAGTACCCATAATATTATCCTCTTATCATGAACATTTTCTATATTATTATGTAGCCTCCATATTTCTGAAATCCCTGCTGAATATTCTATATCGTTCATAAATATTCTATATAGTTTGTAATCAAAGTATGCCTAAAGAAGATAACGCTGGTGCTGTGCAGAAGACATTTTAGACAGTTGCACTGTTGATCAGGACCCAGTAATACAGCCAGCAGATGGAAGAACCTGAGTCCTTTAGTCATCCACGGAGGAGAGCCCCACCATCCTGGAATATCCTCCTGGACTGATACAAGCATCAGAAACTCGAATTTTTTTTTTTTAGCTGTTACATCTTGGTTCTGTTTATTATAGTAGCTGAGTCTACTCTAATAATGCAAAAAATGATACCATATTAGCCAGATGTGGTGCCATGAAGAAGGGTACTGCCATAAGAAAGACCAAAAATATGTGACATCAGCCAGGTACAGTGGCTCACGCCTGTAATCCCAACACTTCAGGAGGCCGAGGCAGACGGATCACGAGATCAAGAGATTGAGACCATTGTGGCCAACATGGTGAAGCACTGTCTCTACTAAAAATACAAAAATTAACCAGGCGTGGTGGCAGGCGCCTGTAATCTCAGCTACTCGGGAGGTTGAGGCAGGAGAATCACTTGAACCTGGGAGGCGGAGGTTGCAGTGAGCCAAGATCACGCCACTGCACTCCAGCCTGGTGACAGAGCGAGACTCCATCTCAAAAAAAAAAAGTGGCATTGGCTTCACAGTTGAGCAGCAGGAAGGGAAAAAATAGTATGCTATAAATCTGAACACTCTAAAGTCTGTGCTCTCAACCACACTGCACAGCCGAAATAGGGCTTCCTGACTCACTTGCTGTGAATGGTTACAAGTGTGCTGATAAATCGATGCCCTCTGCCATCCAGGGAACTCAGAGTTCGAGGTGGCCAAGCTCCCCAGACTGGTTACCTGCAGCCAAGAGCAGCCTTGTGTTTACCGCTGGTGGGCCATTTAAATATTAAATAAATAGAAAGAAAGCAACTTTTTCATTCCTTTTGACTGAAAAAGTAAGCAACCTCTGTAAACTCTCTTATAAAACCACTCAGACTTTTTTCTGTCTTGAGTTATATAAATGATTAAAAACCCTAGCCAATTTCAAACTGGTTTCTTCTCCTCCTTTTTCCCCAACTTCCTAAATCAAAGACTGTCAAAGTCAGCATATATCACGAGTCTCGTGTGTTAAGTAGAATGACTTTGTTTTTCTTCCCTGCTTAACTGTAATCACAGGTAGCATGAGAATTACAAGGAATTTCATTACTGAATTTCCTTTTCAAAAATTTACTTCAATCAAGAATTTGTGGTTACCAAGAGTGACAGTAGGAAGTGGGGTAATCCATGCTGTCTACACAAGTAGGGCATATTATTAATGCGCTTTGCTCCAAATCGTGAAAACGGGCTTGCTGGTGAAGACCCAACAACAAACGAAGGCCCAGGTGGGTCAAATTCCACACTTCGTACATGGCTAAGACATCAAGTTTTCTCGGGTCAGTTGTATATTCTCAAGGAGCTCTCATATTATACCTTTCTAAAAAGTGTATGCCTTAAAAAGGATTAAAATGGCAAACTTTGTTATGTATATTTTACCACAATTTTCAAAAATGTATGAGACAAGAAGCCTTACTTTTGACCTACCTATTCCCAGATGCATAGAATATTATAGAATATCAATGTGAGAACCTTAGAGATTGCCTAGACATTTTGATTATTAAGCGCTGGATATTTACTCATTTATACTTCAGCTTATTTCGGGAAGTTCAAGGCAACTTAAAAGCTATGTAAAATATAGTGAGACAGGCCGGGCATGGTGGCTCACGCCTGTAATCCCAGCACTTTGGGAGGGCTGAGGCAGGGGGAATCACTTGAGGCCAGGAGTTCGAGACCAGCTTGGCCAACATGGTGAAACCGTCTCTACTAAAAGTACAAAAATTAGCCAGGCATGGTGGCACATGCTTGTAATCCCAGCTACCTGGGAAGTTGAGGCAGGAGAATCACTTGAACCTTGGGAGGGAGAGGTTGCAGTGAGCTGATATCGTGCCACTGCACTCCAGCCTGGGTGACAGAGCGAGATTCTGTCTCAAAAAAAAAAAAAAATTATATCTATACACACATATATATGTATATACTCATACATATATATATGTGTATATATATATGAGTATATATGTGTGTATATATATACACTTTTTTGAGACAGAGTCTTGCTCTGTCACCCACTATATATATACACACACACATATATATGTGTGTATATATAGTGAGGCAATATAAAATAGAAGTAGTAGGTAAGAACTTTATAATTATTTTGATACTTTCAAAAATTACCATTTTTAAAAGATAATTTTCAAAACAGGATAGAATCACCACATAAATTCATATGTAAAAATTAATCTGTATATTAGTGGGGAAACTGGTACAGAGATTGTAACCAGTTTGAGGGAGAAGTTGACAAACAGACATGTTTACAGATCAGGAATCTTGAAATGACTGTTCAGATGGAAGTAAAAGTGTCCTCTTCCTCGGCGGAAGAAGGAAGCCGATTGAACCTCTACTATACAGGACAGGATTTGCTTGTCTATAGATAAGAATTATTCTGTGTTGCTCCCAATAATCTACAACGTACAGGGTTCCAGAATGGCTTCCACAGACTCGAAATCAGATAACCCTCAGAGGGGTGTCCTGTAGAGTCTAGACAATGCACAGTTTCCAAAGGGAAGAACACATTTTTCCCTGTATATTAAACAAGCCAAGAATAAAGCTAATATAAAACTACATACCAGGTTGGAATTAGGATAGAAATAATTCTATTTTCACAAACACAAATCCAAACTACTGCAAATCTAGAAATTTACTCGCACTTTTCTTCATGCTTTATTTGTATCAGAATCCAACTGGAAAATTGATTTGCCAGTCTAGCCCATGAGCTTTATTCTCTTCTTTTTGTTTTGAGATAGGGTCTCACTTCCATTTCCCAGGCTGGAGTGCAGTGGTGCAATCTTGGCTCACTGTAGCCTCGACCTCCTGGACTCAGGTGATCCTCCTGCCTCAGCCTCCCAAGTAGCTGGGACAACAGGTGCACACCACCATGCCCACCTCATTTTGTTGATTTTTTTTGTAGAGATGGGATTTTGCCATGTTGTCCAGGCTGGTCTTGAACTCCTGGGCTTAAGCAATCTGCCTGCCTCAGCCTCCCAAAGTTCTGGGATTACAGGTATGAGCCACTGCACCCGGCCTATTTATCTTCTCATCACTGTAATATTCTCATATGTATGAAAATGTTTTATGATATTATAATACTTCAAGAAAGAAACATTTTTTTTTCAGCTGTGTGAGCTTCCTCCTCTATTATTTTGGGTGTTTTCATCTATTTGTACAGTTTATTCTTTTCATTTTTTAAAATAAAGACTGAGAATATGGCGTGCCTGACACTAATGGGATTGGATTAGTTCTCGCATCTGGGGAGTTGTAGATTTTTGAGAACCCTCTGTAGCATCAAGCTATTGTCAGAAAAGGTAAAATTTAGAGGTGCCTTTAAAATTGACTGTGGCACCTCTTATTTTTTTTTTTTTAACCTTTTTATTTTTTTGAGACAGAGTCCTCCCTCTGTCACCCAGGCTGGAATGCAAGGGTGCGATCTTGGCTCACTACAGCCTCCACCTCTAGGGTTCAAGCGATTCTCCTGCCTCAGCCTCCTGACTGGCTGGGATTACAGGCGCCCACCACCATGCCCGGCTAATTTTTGTATTTTTAGTAGAGTCAGGATTTTGTCATGTTGGCCAGGCTGGTCTTGAACTCCTGACCTCAGGTGATCCACCCACCTCGGCCTCCCAAGGTGCTGGGATTACAGGCGTGAGCCGCCGCTCACGGCCTCGACTGTGGCACCTCTTTATGGGTCTTGGGAAAGGCTATAAATTCAGAGCCAGCCAAAATCAGTGGAAGTGAACATCTGCTACTGCCCATTGTTTAAAGTCATAAGGTGAGACCCTGTTGGCCAGAGTTCATTCTGACCTCCGTCTGAGTTCGTATAGCAAAAGAATTGCGTGGCTGCTCGGAAAATTCAGGTCAGGGGAGAACCCAACCCTCTAGATTACCAGAAGAGCCATTCAACTCTGAAGATGAATTCAGTTTATCCTTCTGACTCAATTTAAATTATGACTTGGGGCCCACATCCAGTCCACCAGGAAAATTGGTTTTTTTTCCCCCCTGTTTGGGAACCTCCCTCCTCAGATGACTCCAAACACCATTAGGGATGTGTATTCGGTACAAGAGGGTGGGTCCTGGATACTATCTCCTGAGGGGGGAAAAAAAGAAGAAGAAAAAAAACAACCCAGGCTGTCAGGAATTCAATTCTTTTCAGCTACTGTCGATCACTGCCACTAGGTGTCGCTATTGAAAGCTAAGTTATCCCCCCGACCCTTGTCCACTTCAATTCTTTTCCTGCTGTTTGCGATTTTTTGTTGTTGTTGTTCTTTTTTAAGACGGTGTCTCACTGTCACCCAGGCTGAAGTGCAGTGGTGCAATCTTGGCTCACTGAAACCTGTGCCTCCCAGGTTCAAACGATTCTCCTGCCTTAGTCTCCCAAGTAGCTGGGATTACAGGTGCACACCACCACGCCCGGTTAATTTTTGTATTTTTAGTAGAGACGGGGTTTCGCCATGTTGGCCAGGTTGGTCTTGAACTCCTGGCATTAAGTGATCCACCCGCCTCAGCCTCCCAAAGTACTGAGATTACAAGTGTGAGCCACTGCGACCGGCCCATTTTTTGTTTGTTTGTTTTTTGTTTAAGGGACGGATTGAAGAACGTAAACAAGAATTAAATCTAAAATCCTGTTGCTAAATGTCACGATTATACTAAGGTAATAATTTACAAGAGAAACTTGGACGTTTGAGTACATGCTTTGCCTGTTGTGGCCACCTACCTGCTCTAATCTCGGACCCTTACCTACAATTTTGTATATCCCAGGTTTTCTCGAAGCAGATGGGGAAGACTGGGGAGCACCCATGCTGGGATCCAAGAGCTTTGACACAGTGGGTTATTTGTTCTGAAATTTTCTTTGACTGTCTGGCATCATCCCTTTTTTCGATTCTAATGACTCCTTCCCATAGGCAAGCAAAACATCTACAATATTTCCCATTTGCAAAAGGATCTTCCTTTGACTCTACATCACCTCCAGTTTCTGCCTCATTTGTCGGCCTCTGTTCACAGAAGAGTTCAAGTGTTGACTATTCCCACTATCCCCACATCCTCTCCTCCCATTTGCTTTCCAGTCAGGCTTTTATGTCCTTTGAAAAACGCTTGTTACCAGATCCAATGCTCAGTTGATCACAGTCCTCATCCACATTGATTGTCATTGCCACGGTTGGCCACATCTTCCTTCCTTCTGAAACCCTCTCATCTGGCTGCACGCTGCTGACTTACCTGTGGCCTCCCTGGGCTCTCCTTCTTAGTCCTGGCTGCATCCTCCTCACCCTCATGATCTCTTGCTTCAGGACTGGACCATTGTTCTAGGCATGGCCATGCCCTAAGTGACCTCATCCAGCCCTGTGACTTTCTACCGTGTATGTACTGTGACTCCCAAATTAATGTCTCATCCCTGACCTCCCTCCTCCATTCCAGCCACTGCATCCAGCTGCCTGTTTGACATCTCCACGTGGTGGTCTAACGGGTGTTTCGAATTTAGTCTATCAGCAATCTAACTCTTTTGCCCTCAAAACCCGTTCCTCCTTGAGTCTCACCCATTTCAGGAAATAGTGTTCCTATTCACCCGGTTGCTCAGACCAAACACTGTGGAGCCATCTCAGACTCTTGTCTCAAACTCCATCCCCAAATCCAATCCAACAGCAACTCCTATTGGCTCCAGCTTCAAAATGCGTTTTTGGTTGTTGTTGTTGTTGTTTGAGATGGAGTCTCATTCTGTCACCCAGCCTGGAGTGCAGTGGTGTTATCTGGGCTAACTGCAACCTCCGCGTCCCGGGTTCAAGGGATTCTCCTGCCTCAGTCTCCTGAGTAACTGGGATTACAAGGGCGTACCACCGTGCCCAGCTAATATTTGTTTTGTTTTGTTTTGTTTTGAGTGGTTTGGTTTCTTAATTATTTTAAGCAGTTGTTTTTTGTATTAAAATACTGCAACTCACATTTTTGTCAAAGTTTCCACTTTCTTATCAGAGACAAAAGCCAGAATAATGCAAAAAGCATTCCTTTCCCCTATTCCTCAAGCATAATGTCCAACAATTTGGCAGCTGGAAGCTGTTTTTGACAGTTGTGACTTGTATTTGGTGATATAAACAAGATTATAGAGGCACTAAACCATAAATGTAGTTTCATTTTTTTGGTCATTACTATCATTTTACAAAATATTTAACTTTTACTTTGAACACTAAAATGTAGTCCAGCTTTTTAAAGCCACAATTA
>NW_012107119.1:82640-85067 GCF_000951045.1 Mandrillus leucophaeus | reverse complement strand
TTTGAAAAACGCTTGTTACCAGATCCAATGCTCAGTTGATCACAGTCCTCATCCACATTGATTGTCATTGCCACGGTTGGCCACATCTTCCTTCCTTCTGAAACCCTCTCATCTGGCTGCACGCTGCTGACTTACCTGTGGCCTCCCTGGGCTCTCCTTCTTAGTCCTGGCTGCATCCTCCTCACCCTCATGATCTCTTGCTTCAGGACTGGACCATTGTTCTAGGCATGGCCATGCCCTAAGTGACCTCATCCAGCCCTGTGACTTTCTACCGTGTATGTACTGTGACTCCCAAATTAATGTCTCATCCCTGACCTCGCTCCTCCATTCCAGCCACTGCATCCAGCTGCCTGTTTGACATCTCCACGTGGTGGTCTAACGGGTGTTTCGAATTTAGTCTATCAGCAATCTAACTCTTTTGCCCTCAAAACCCGTTCCTCCTTGAGTCTCACCCATTTCAGGAAATAGTGTTCCTATTCACCCGGTTGCTCAGACCAAACACTGTGGAGCCATCTCAGACTCTTGTCTCAAACTCCATCCCCAAATCCAATCCAACAGCAACTCCTATTGGCTCCAGCTTCAAAATGCGTTTTTGGTTGTTGTTGTTGTTGTTTGAGATGGAGTCTCATTCTGTCACCCAGCCTGGAGTGCAGTGGTGTTATCTGGGCTAACTGCAACCTCCGCGTCCCAGGTTCAAGGGATTCTCCTGCCTCAGTCTCCTGAGTAACTGGGATTACAAGGGCGTACCACCGTGCCCAGCTAATATTTGTTTTGTTTTGTTTTGTTTTGAGTGGTTTGGTTTCTTAATTATTTTAAGCAGTTGTTTTTTGTATTAAAATACTGCAACTCACATTTTTGTCAAAGTTTCCACTTTCTTATCAGAGACAAAAGCCAGAATAATGCAAAAAGCATTCCTTTCCCCTATTCCTCAAGCATAATGTCCAACAATTTGGCAGCTGGAAGCTGTTTTTGACAGTTGTGACTTGTATTTGGTGATATAAACAAGATTATAGAGGCACTAAACCATAAATGTAGTTTCATTTTTTTGGTCATTACTATCATTTTACAAAATATTTAACTTTTACTTTGAACACTAAAATGTAGTCCAGCTTTTTAAAGCCACAATTAACCACCATATTTTTTACAGGACCAAAAAGTTTGTGCTTTGAAAAATCATCTTTTAGAATCAATTAATTAGAATTAGGAATGCTTAATGCCTACCTTAAGTGGATACCTAATTGATTCCTACAATGAAATTGTGGTCTCTTTAATGATGTTTAAGTTGCAACATGGAAGCTGCTTTGGTGGTGCCATCTAAATGATAATGTTTGCAAATGCCAAATAAAAACACTTCGTTGGTAGATTGAGCTGTATGCTGAATTAAACACAAATCAGTTTAGGCATCTTCACTTTTCATTATCTTATCTCATTGGAAATTGTACGTAATGTAAATAGTAGAACTCGATCCACTGATTTTTTTTCCTTAGTTTAATACAAATGTGCCTCACTTTAAGCAAAATATACTAAATGATTTCTGAAACAGGAGTTTCCTTACTTTTTCAGTTAAAAATATTTGCTTACAGAATTTCTTTAAATAACAAGGCTTCTTTGGCCTGTTTGGAGTATTCAGATCACAGAAATTCATTTCACACACGACTTCTTTGAAATACCTACATTGCATAAAATGAGGCACACAGATACATGTGCCCATTCCATCGAGATTGCCTCATTACTTTTTGGTTATTTTATATTTTTCATTTTGTCATTATTAACACTTTAGTATGCCAGGTTGATTCACTCCCTGTTTTAGTTGAGATCAGTTAGTGTTTCTAAGGAGTGCTTCGTAATCTCTTGTCCCAAACTAGGCTGGTTTGGGTATCCAGTGAGAGTGACTGAAAACTGAAATTCAAGTCCTGAACATCCTTCCAGAACACAGCCTATCACCCTGTGGAGATAACACACAGACTATCTCAGAGGACCCCCACCTGTGGTGATGAAAATCATGTGAGTGTCATAGTCCAAAAGAAAAAAGTGCTGGGCACCGTGGCTCATGCCTGTAATCTCAGCACTTTGGGAGGCCGAGGCGGGAGGATCACTTGAGCCCAGGTGTTTGAGACAAGCCTCGGCTACATAGGGAGACCCCATCTCTACAAAAAAATTGACCAGGCATGGTGGTTCACGCCTATAATCCCAGCACTTGGGGAGGCTGAAGTGGATGGATCAGCTGAGGTCAGGAGTTCGAGACCAGCCTGGCCAACATAGCAAAACCCTATCTCCACTAAAAAAGCAAAAATTAGCCAAATGTGGGGGCACACACCTATAATCCCAGCTACTTGGGAGGCCGAGTCAGGAGAATTGCTTGAACCCGGAAGACTGAGGTTGCAGTGAGCCGAGATCATGCCACTGTACTCCAGCCTAGGAGACCAA
>NW_012107119.1:23829-82590 GCF_000951045.1 Mandrillus leucophaeus | reverse complement strand
CTATAATCCCAGCACTTGGGGAGGCTGAAGTGGATGGATCAGCTGAGGTCAGGAGTTCGAGACCAGCCTGGCCAACATGGCAAAACCCTATCTCCACTAAAAAAGCAAAAATTAGCCAAATGTGGGGTCACACACCTATAATCCCAGCTACTTGGGAGGCCGAGTCAGGAGAATTGCTTGAACCCAGAAGACTGAGGTTGCAGTGAGCCGAGATCATGCCACTGTACTCCAGCCTAGGAGACCGAGCAAGGATCTGTCAAAAAAAAAAAAAAAAAGACCGGGCCTGGTGGCGCATGCCTGTAGACCCAGTTACTCCGGTGTGATCCTGCTCCTGCTCTGCAGCCTGGGGTATACAGCGAGACAAAAGAAAAAAGTTAGTGGTAACAAGATAAACTGTGTAACCATGTATTATTCCTTCACATTCATGAAGCAGGTCAATTTGAAGCTTGAGGACGACTTCCATTCCTCTAGGTAAATCTACCAAGAAATGCCTTGGTAGAACTAAGAGCGCCAATGGCATCAGCAAGGCCAATCTGGTTCCCTGTGATTCATGGTAATTCTCTCTATGACTTTGACATGGTGTTCCTACACAGTGTCTATCAACACTTGTAGGCACACTGTATAAGCGTTTCTTACATTTACTTTTCCTTTTGTCATTAGGTCTTTTATTACAGAGGCCACTGTGCACTCCACAATGACACACTTACACAGCTCCGCCTTGCCAAGCAGTGTAGACCCTCACAGATTTGGGATAACTATCCTTGCATTGTTCTCCACACCATGTCCCCGGTGTTGAACTGAAGCAGCTCCTTCCACTTTCCCTGCCCGTTCATTAGCCAGGCCACTGTCCACATTGTCAGAAACATTATATTAACAGAAAAACTGGCCCATGCCATATTCTATTATGAGAGGTTATTTTAAATTCAATTAAATTCCAATGTTTATTCAGAAAACCTGGTAGAGATTGAATTGCTATATGTACTTCCTTAGTTTTCTTCTTCATATCATATTTTGATCATTTATCTTCTCTACCTGGCTGACCTGCCTGTTCCTTGTGGTGTAACTTCTACTTGATGTCTGCACTTTGCTTTGTTTTCAAATTTAAAGTGTGGGATACATTTTTAAACCTACCTAAGAAATAGCCCTGATGTTGAAATGGCTTCTAGGTTTGACAGATGTAAGTCTTTGACTCTTTGGCTTTGGTTTTTGTGCCTCTTACAGTTTTTACACACATTCATTCAGAGGAAGACATTACCATCAATGTGTTGTTTCTCTTTTCAAATTCCAGTATGGTTTTTAAAGACCCATATTTCACTGAGCAGTGTACTTATTGAAACTGATGTGAGTGACTTTATGTTTCCACATGTGATAGAGCGTCAGATCCTGGAGTTTGCCAGAATGGTTGGATTCAGGAATGTTTAGCTGACTCATTGCAGGAAGTTATCCTGCAACCCCAGCTACTTGGGAGGCTGAGGTGAGAGGATCACTTGAGCACAGGAGGCTACAGTGAGCTATGATCATGCCACTCCACTCCAGCCTGGATGTCAGAGCAAGACCCGCTAATGAAAGAATTATGTTCCAAAAGCCAGCTAAGCATTTTTTTCAATGAGAAGAGTTTGTGTTTCACGGCAGCTTCAAAGAGGGGGAAACATGAAGAGGAAATAAATGAAGACTATCTCGGTTTATTAAGGACATTGCAAAGGAGTCTGATGAACACCAGGTGGAGGATGCACAGGGCAATGCTGTGGGGAGGGGCACAGATTCTCCGTGCCCTCTCTGGGCACACCACCTGCCACTCACCTCCACATGTTCAGCTGTATCCTAACTTTTGTATTTTTAGTAGAGATGGGGTTTTGTCATGTTGGCCAGGCTGGTCTTAAACTCCTGACCTCAGGTGATCTGCCCGCCTCGGCCTCCCAAAATGCTGGGATTACGAGAGTGAGCCACAGTGCCTGGCCCAAAGTGCGGTTTGAACAGACCTTTCTCACCACTTCCACCCCAGTTCAAGTCACCAGTCTCCATTGGTACTGCACCCAGCTCTGACCTGCCACCACGCACAATCCATTCTTCACATGGCACACAGAGTCAACCTTTAACAAAGCAAATCAGAATGAGTCGCTCCCCTGCTGGGAATACTCCTGTGGCTTCCATTTCCATGTCATGAAAATGATCTACACACGCCTCACCATGGCCTGCTTAGGTCTTGTCTAACTCGGCTCCTGATTATCTCTCCTATTTTATCTTTTATGACTCTTTACTCCAGCTTCACTCCAACCACAGAAGCTTCCTGACTGTTCCCTGAACCACCATGGGGCCTGTCCCTGGCCACTCCGTCTGCTCAGAATTCTCTCTTCCTTCAGGGCCTGGCCCACGTGTGGTCTTATCAGGAGGGCCTCCCTGACCACACTCTCTAAAGTGACATTTTTCCCTCTCCTTCCCTGCTTTATCTTTTGTTTGTTTGTTTTGTTTTGTTTTTGTTTGTTTGTTGACGGAGTCTCGCTCTGTTGCCCAGGCTGGAGTGCAGTGGTGCAATCTCTGCTCACTGCAAGCTCCACCTCCTGGGTTCACAGCATTCTCCTTCCTCAGCCTCCCGAGTAGCTGGGACTACAGGTGCCCACCACCATGCCCGGCTAATTTTTTTGTATTTTTAGTAGAGACGGGTTTCACCATGTTATGCAGGATGGTCTTGATCTCCTGACCTCGTGGTCCACCTGCCTCGGCCTCCCAAAGTGCGGGCATTACAGGCGGGAGCCACCGTGCCCAGCCCTGCTTTATTTATCTTTATGGCACCTATTACCACCTGACATTAGGCTGTATGTTCACATATTTGTTTGTTGTTTTTCTTCTGCTATAAATATATGTTTCATGATGACAAGACTTTGATGAATGCTGTATCCCCAGCACCTGATCAATAGCTGAGATACAAAGGACAGTCAGTAGGAATGAATGAATGAAAAGGCAATATTTCTTTTGGTGATAGCTGGCTGCGGCTGGTGATAGACTCCAGGAACTGGAGTTAAGACTTTCTCAGGATATTCTGACCTGCTTTCAGTGTTACTGAGTGTTAAACAGAGCATTACCTTGTAATGACCAGGTATATCATTCCTGAGCCTCTAAAGCATCTGTCCCCAAATTTTTTGGTGCCAGGAACCAGTTTTGTAGAAGATAGTTTTTCCATGGACCAGGGACAGGGGGATGGTTTCGGGATGATTCAAACACATTATGTTTATTATGCACTTTATTTCTATTATTATTACACTGTAATATATAGTGAAATAATTATACAATTCACCATAATATAGAATCAGTGGAGCCCTGAGCTTGTTTCCCTGCAACTGGATGGTCCAGTCTCAGGTTGACAGTGACAGATCATCAGGCATTAGATTCTCATGAAGAGCTCGCAACCTAGATTCCTTGCATGTGCAGTTCATAATAGGGTTCATGCTCCTATGAGAATCGAATGCTGCCACTGATCTGGCAGGAGGCGGAGTTTAGGCAGTAATGTGAGCAATAGGGAGTGACTGTAAATACAAATGAAGCTTTGCTAAATGAAGCTTTGCTCGCTCGCTCACCTGCAGCTCACCTCCTGCTGTCCAGCCGGGTTCCTAACAGGCCACGGACCGGACTGATACCAGTCTGTGGCCCCAGGGTTGGGGACCTCTGCTCCAAAGCCAGCCAATCACTTTCACATATTTCCACATACTCTCATCACCTACATGCAGATGCTTCCAACATTCCAGTCTTCTCAGTCTAACACTTTCAACAAGAAACCAACACCAACAGTTACAACATCATCTTACAAAAGCATTCTCAGAAAGCATCCATTGAATGTATTGCATTTAAATATTTAGTTCTTGTTACTAGTCAATTGAAAATAATTCAAAATTACTTTCTTAGAAATTCACAACCGCATTGTTTTGATTTCCAAGCTCACTAGCCATTTTTCTAAACTATCACCCCAATTATTTTCAAAGCTTCCTTCCAGGGGCAAATTGATCCTTACAAGAGACTTTTCACCATTCTCCCCAGCACCCCCATGAAGCCATAATGAAATATGGGCCATCTGGTATCCTCTTTCTATCCATTGTCAGGTCACCTGTGGTGCCCTGGGCAGAGATATCTCCACTGATAACTTGTAACCTTGTAATCTGATAAGATCTCTGCCCATCCACATAAAAGGTTTGATGACCTAGAACCACTGCTAAGATCAGAGTCACTGGTCTGCCATTGATCTTCCACCACTACGTCACACAGAAAAGGAACTCTCTGTCCCTTGGCTCAGGGATAGGTGCTCCAGGCCAACACTATAACCATCTAATGACATAATTCTTTGAGTATAAGCCCCTTTAAAGGAGTCCTTTACCCCCGAGACACCCCCTCATGGCTGGGGGAGCTGGATGCACAAAAGGTTTCTAGGTGCACCCCAGGGAGTACTAAGGAACGGCCCCTCCCCCAAACGATGCATCTGGAGGTTAACAGTAGAGGGATCGGATCCCTTTCTCTCTTCTCACCCTAGAACCGGATCCCATTTCCTATCTCAGGATCTGACAGTCTTTGGGAGAGGGAAAACCTGCTTCTTGTTATATAACCATCAGTTGCTTTAGGCAACATCAAATAAGCCAGAAAACAAAGTGACAAGAAGTGCAAGCTGCCTCTCCTTGTTTAAAGAGAGAGAGTCAACCACTAACCTGCAAATCTGTAACTGTAAGGTAAGGTGGGATTAACTCAGCCCAAAGGTAGACAGCAAAAATTAACTGCTGAACCTGGCTTGTTCTTTTGGAAAACAAGTAAATATAAATGTAGGTGGTTTTCAACCTTTTGGATTGTGTGCTAATTATCGTAGTTGTTTAAAGGATAGGGGGAATATCTCTTGGGTACAGTTTCCTACCAGGCGATGAGATGATATGAGGTGTGGGGGAAGGGGGTCTCCCCAGGAGAAGCATGAGTCTGCATATTGGCTAAAAGGTCAAGAAAAAAAAACCAAAAAACCAATGTCACAAAATGACTTTGTGAAGTAGTTGGTGCCATTAAATGTTAATATTGCACTCTTTGTTCCTGCCTTAAGAACCTTTTCTAAGCCTTTTTTATCCACTTGCTTTGAAACATTTGCTTAACTCCTTTAAGTTTAGCACAGCAACATTTTTTAGGGACAGAACAACAATTTAGGGGTGGGGGAGACTGATGCTAACAGATTTTTATGGTGGCTTATTTATGGTGCAAGCTCTTAAAATCACCTAAGGCTATTTTTCTTTAGAACACTACCAGGATGAATGGGTGGTATTTAATTATTTACAAAGCACTTTGCCATTGCTTTTTACTTGCTTTCCTTCACAGTCCCCTTATATTGATAGCTTCATATGGGATAATGTATGGGGAAGATTTTAAAGTACATAAAGTCAGATGATATTATTATATCATTATATTATTAGCATACTTCTTTTCTATATCACTGTTATAGCTATTAATCTTTCCAGAGAACAATATATGACTCAAACTATAACTGAGACTTATTCCATATCCAAAAGCCCCCCTAAGAAATGGGATCGCTTCCTAAACCTGCTCTCTGACAACACAGTCTAGGACATAAGAAGACCGAAGGATCTCATAGGATCCCCACTGGCGCTGAGCGTGTGTTTGTGTGTACATATTTGTGAGCACATCCACACCTTCATCAAGTCGAAGTCTTGAGAGATAGAGGGAAGGGAGTCTGGAAGGTTTCGCCATTACAGGAATCTCTTTGCTGTTTGCTGAGTTGCTGCTCGTGGCAGTTGGGAACGTCATCGTTAATGTCTTTGACAGTCACTAACCAGCTCATTCCCCACAGACCGCATTCTTCACAGAAATCGTCTCTCTCTGCCATCACCTGTTCCGCCGATCCACGTGGTTACTAATTGACCTAATGAGCAACTGACAACTTGTTCTCTCTGAGGTGACAGTCTCACCATTCTCCTGGTGGCCCGAGCCTTCATGGTCGGTGGCTCCCTGCCACACCACACAGCGCAGCCTCCTGGGGACGGTGACTGACAGTTAAGCTGTCACAGTGCTCCGGGCTGCGCGCTTGAATATTTCACAGTCTTTGCTCAATGGGACTCAGTCTATAGAGACAAGCAGGCTGGGCATGGCGACTCATGCCTGTAATCACAACACTTTGGGAGGCAGAGGTGTATGGAGCACTTGAGGCCAGGAGTTCAAGACCAGCCTGGTCAACGTGGTGAGACCTCCATCTCTACTAAAAATACAATAAAATTAGCCGGGCATGGTGGCACATGCCTATAGTCCCAGATACTCAGGAGGCTGAGGTAGGAGTATTGCTTGAACCCAGGAGGCAGAGGTTGCAGTGAACCAAGATTGCACCACTGCATTCCAGCCTGGGCAACAGAGCAAGACTCCTTCTCAAAAAAAAAAAAAAAAAAAAAAAGGCGGTCTGAGCTTCCTCATGCCTCCTATGTCACTCTGATTACATTTAAGGCCATGCACCAGACCCTTGCCTGTCACTCTCCAAGCCCTGTGAGGGCTCCCCTTGACTGCAGTGCCTTCTGAAGTCATGGAGCCAGAAAAGGATCTTTTACTGCCTGAGAAAATGACACCAATCCGTGATCCCAACCGGTGATGGTGACGGGGGCAGGACAGGCAGGGGGGCTGGGAGATTTCTTTCCTCATGTGGCCCAGTGAGAGAACTTCTCCAGCAGGTGCCATGCAAGGGACAAAAAGCAGGGACAGTGACTTGGGGGCGGGGACAGCACAGCAGGGGCATTTCCTTCCTTTGTGGGAGGGATGGCGGGCATCTTTGTGCTGGTCAGTGTTTGCACCTTCTCTCTGAGTCCCCTGTGTTTGAGATGACATCAGGAGTAGACAGCATGTGTCCTCAAGGCTGACTCAGCCTCACGCATTCCAGGAGAGAGGTAGTAAGCTCTCACACCACCCTCCTTGGCTGGGACCCTGCTGCTAGCCCTGATGGCATCTTGTTGTGAATTAGAAAAGGCTCTAAACTGCCATCTATTGGAAAGTGGTTTTAATAACTATACACAATACAGCCACTAGGATGCAAATGGCACCTTGAGTATTGTGCAGTGTGGTCGGAGCAGGTGGAGGAGGGGGGCGATCATGAGGCCTGGCTTTGGCGACTTTGATCAAGATGAGGCCAGGCCAGGTCCCACAGTCCTGCAGAACTAGCATAGGGGCTGTGGTGGTAAAGATATCACCTGGGGCCCAGAGTAGGTAACAGAGGTGGCGGCCTGGAGAGGGTTAGGTGTGCAGGGGTCTGCTGTGGCTGGGCTCAGGACTTGGCCACCGTGTCACAGGCTCCTCTGGGGCTGTCAGCATGTCGGCAGTGGAGGAAGGAAGCTGCCTTGCATGAGAGGGAGAGCACAGGTGGGGCCGACTTTCGGGGAGCAGCAGTTAGAAAAGTGGATTCTGGGCCAGCTGCGGTGGCTCACGCCTATAATCCCAGCTACTTGGGAGGCTGAGGTAGGAGGATTGCCTGAACCCAGGAGACGGAGGTTGCAGCGAGCCAAGATCATGCCACTGCACTCCAGCCTGGGCGATAGAGCAAGACTCCGTCTCAAAACAAAAGAAAAACCCGAAAACAAAATTAGCCGGGCGTGGTGGTACATGCCTGTAATCCCAGCTACTCAGGAGGCTGAGGCAGGAGAATCACTTGAACACCGGAGGTAGAGGTTGTGTTGAGCCGGGATCGCACCATTGCACCCCAGCCTGGGCAACAACAGCAAAACTCCTTCTCAAAAAAAAAAAAAGAAAGAAAGAAAGAAAGAAATGTGGATTCTGCAGTGCAAGCAGGGAGAGCTTGTTCATTGCCCCAGGACCCTGCTGGGATCAGAAGGTTCCTGTGAGGGTGGGGGTCAGGGTGAGGGTTAGGGGTCCTGCAAGTCTGCAGGTTGGGCCTTAAGCCAGAGAAAGGCTGGTTGCTATTGCCACAGTCGGGTGTACCCTCAGGAGGGCACGCTAATGCCTGGCACGCCCTTCACTGTTCGTCATCATTGCCAAGCTAAAAGAGTTTGACTGCTTTTCTCCTCCTTCTCTGGAACTCTGCTACTCCCCATCTGGACCTCTGTCCTCTGCCAGTGCTGCCATACTGATGTACACAGAGGAAAGACTGGCAAGAAAATAAGATTCAAGACAACCCTGTTCTCCAGACCCTTCCAAGAGAGGAAGGGAAGGGAACGGTAGTTGCTGAGCTCACCATGGTTAGGCCGTGCGTGCTGAGCTCCACTCACCTTATAATATCAGTATCTATTTCTTGAACAGTCTCTATGAGCCAGGTCTTTTATATTTCTTTACTTTTAATCCTCACAACAACCTTGTAAAGTGGTTCATACAATGATAAGAATGCTCCCCAAAGGTATCTACATTTTGATCCCCAGAAACTGTGAATATGTTACCTTACATGACAAAAGGGACTTTGCAGATATGACTAAGTGAAGGAACTTGAGATGGAAAGATTTTCTGGATTATCCAGATGGGCCCACAGTCATCACAAGTGCCCTTACAGATGAAAATGCCACAGTCAAGGCCGGGCACGGTGGCTCATGCCTGTAATCCCAGCACTTTGGGAGGCCGAGGTGGGTGGATGATGAGGTCAGGAGATCAAGACCAGCTTGGCCAAGATGGTGAAACCCCGTCTCTACTAAAAATACAAAAATTAGCTGGGCATGTTAGCGGGTGCCTGTAATCCCAGCTACTCGGGAGACCGAGGCAGAAAATTGCTTGAACCCAGGAGGCAGAAGTTGCAGAGCTGAGATCGCACCACTGCCCTTGGAAAAAAGAAAAGAGAAAAGAAAAGAAAAGAAAAGAGAAAAGAAAAGAAAAGAAAAGAAAAGAAAGACAGACAGACAAGAAAAGAAGAAGAAAATGCGAGGCAGGAGAATCAGGGCCAGACAAAGAACCACAGAACCATGACCACGGAAGCAAAGGCAGGATGATGTGTGGTGAGAAAGACTCCATCTGCCATGGCTGGGTTTGAAGAAGGAATGGGGGGCCATTAGCCAAGGAGTGTGGGCAGCCTCTGGAAGCCGGAGAAGGCAAGGAAATACAGAAGGAGCATAGCCCCACCACCATCTTGAATTTATCCCAGAGGGACCCATTTTGGACTTCTGAATTCTGGAACTGTAAGACAATACGTTTGTTTCTTTTAAGTCATCGGGCTGGTGGTAACTTGTTAGAGCATCAGTAATGAACTGATATAACAGGCATCCTTGTCTCCATTTCATAGGCAAGAAAGTGAAAACTTGTAAATTTTTGGTAAGCCAGGATTCAAATCTAATTGTCTGTGGCTTCAAAGCCCATACTTTCCCCTACACTCTATTGCTGCCTCTTTTAAATTTTTATAACTAATGTCCTTACTGAAATCATCAAATATTTAATTGCACAACAGCGACTTTAGAAACAATCACTAATGCATACTTCTAAATGTCTCTGCTTGCCATAACTAATTTGTTGATAGAAAAGAAAATATCAGTTGAGTTTGGCCTGGAGAGTTATGAAAAGAAAACTAGAATATCCCAAATTCCCTGCAGAAGCACTTTAATCTAAGGAGACTAATAAAACCATCACTCTTTAGCTTGCTATTCATTTGGTTAAATTTATAAACTATCCTATGTGCTTTTAATAAAGCACTGGTCATTGAAAGATGCACAACTGTCTTAATCATCAGGGAAATAGAAAATAAAATCATAATAAAATAGCATTCCACACCCACTAGAAGGGGCACAATTAAAAAGACTGGAAAACAAATGTTAGTGAGGATGTGGAGAAAGTACACTCTCATAAATTGTTGGTGGGATGTGAAAGAGTACAGCTACTTTGAAAAACTGTTTGGCAGTTTTTAATAAAATTAAATATGCACCTACCCTCATACCCAGAAATTTCATAGACATTTACATATGAGAAATGAAATAGAGGTCCATAAAAAGATTTATAAAAAAATGTTTTGACCAACTTCATTCGTAATAACCGATACTGGAAACAATCCAATTGTTTATCAACAAGTGTGATGTAGTCTATACAACAGAATACTACTCAGCAATGAAAAAGGATAATTATTCTTAAAAGGAATGCACTACTGATAAATGCAAAAACATGGGTGAATCTTAAAATCATGTTGAGTAAAAGAAACCCAGACTGAACGGGCTACATACTATATGATTCCATTTATATGAAGTTCTACATGGGGACAGAAACCTTTCATGGTAGAAAGCAGGATAGTTGTTGCCTCTGGTCAGATGGGGGAACGGGGAATGACTGCTGGGGAGTCATGGGGGAACTCTGGGATGATGGAAATGTTCTATATCTCAAGGTGGTAGTTACATAGGTGTATACATTTGTGAAGACTCATCAACCAGTTTGCTTAAAATCTCTGAACATAATTTATTTCTCGAGTTCTGAAAAAAGAATCGGGAATGGAAACAAAGCAACAGCAACACGAGGTCCTTCAAATAATCGGGATGTGTCAAACTAGGACTTTATAAGGCAGGGGAGTGGAGTGGTGGAAAGAGCACCAGGCAGGAACCAGAGGCTTCCTCGGGTCTCGGTTCCTTCACTGCCTTGGAGATACGTATGACTTTGCAGGATTTGCCTTACTTCTCTGGGTCTCGCAGTGCTTAACTGCAAAATAAATGAGCTGCATTAGATGACCTCAAAGTTTCCTTCCAGCTCTAAAACTCCATTATCTACTATTTTAAGTGGTAAATCAAATGACTTGAGAAGTTTCTAGTTGATACAGCACTGCTTTTCCAACATGCTCTGATTCGAATCTATGATTCAACTGATACTGGGTCCCCAGTTAGCAACATAATTCTCGGAGATTACATTTTTCCATGGGAAACTTGGATCCACTTTATCAGATAGTTTCCAGGAATACATCTTAGAGAAGAGCAAATGTGGGCTGCATACATTGAGATTATGGGCATTTTCCATATTCAGATAGAGCAGATATGTGCATATTCATGGAGTTATGAAAGTTACTGAGAACATGCGCTTTAAAAAGCTTTGGACAAAAGGGTCATATACTTCAGTAAAAATACCACTGAACGTATACATTTTGTGACCTCAGACAAGCTACTTATGTGTTCAGATGACATGAGCCTCCTCACTGTTTGCTTCCTCAGGATTGTTTAAAGATGAAATGAGGTCTTGTAAAATAAGTGAACACATGTTTTAACTTGCAAAATGTTGTGCAAATATAAAGTGATTTGTTTTTAATGTGACTGGGGAGAGGGATGGAGCAGGTATCTGTGAGAGGACCATTCTACAAACTAGGTCTGATCAGTACCAATCATTAGGAAGAAACAATCCTCTCTACAATGTTGGTAGCTCAGATGTAGGAGACAATGAGAGTGAGGCTGGCTTTTTGGACACAGAGGTAATAATATTTTAGAAGGATTTCCTGGGTTGCACTGAACTCATCCAGATTTCTTCTGCTTCCTGTGGTCTCTCAGCTCTATTCCATACATTGTTCCAGCCCCACCTCATCTGCAAGATAACTGACCTTTGGTTTACCAGACCAGACTGAAAACAACTCATGAGAGCCAAGGTCCACGACTAGGGGAGTCATGGAGGGTGCCTGGGGAAACTGATTGCATAAGACTGTGGAGGCTGCCCGGTGTGGAGCCTGCGGGTGGGTGGTGCACTCAGAGAGAGAGAATCCAAAGAAAGCTTTATGGCAGATGGGGGAGTGTATGTTGGAGGAAGCAGGGCCCAGGAGAAGGAGGGATGGGGAATGGCTCTCTTCCACAGAGCACAAACTCTGAAAAAACCGTGGCTATTTGGTGGTGATATTTCCCCACTGCTACATTCCCAGGACCTAAAACACCGTTAGCCATGCGGGAGGTGTTTAATAAATAGTGGTTGAATGAACTGAATGAATGGAAAGGAAAAGAGGGTTGCAAAGGCAGTATTGCCAGTGCCTACCCACCCCTACTGTGCCCAGAGGAAGAGTGTCCTGGCCCATCCATCTCTCTAGACTTGGAGGCTGGGACAGAGGAGTCAGCAGGTGATGGCCCAGATACCTAAACCATGCAAATCATGCAGCATTAACATCCTTTTTTTGAATATCCGAGCCTGAGAGGCATACCTGATCTTTTCCTTTCCTCTACATCCAATCAAGGAGCCCTGTCAGCAGAACCTCAAAATGTTTTTTGAATCTTTCTGTCTTCACTGTGGCACTTTTATTTGTTTTTTTTTTTTTTTTGAGACAGATTCTTGCTCTGTTGCCCAGGCTGGAGTACAGTGGCATGATCTCGACTCACTGCAACCTCTCTGCCTCCTGGGTTCAAGTGATTCTCCTGCCTCAGCCTCCCGAGTAGCTGGGATTACAGGTGCATGGCACCATACCCAGCTAATTTTTTGTATTTTTAGTAGAGACGGGTTTCACCATGTTAGCCAGGATGGTCTCAATCTCCTGACCTCGTGATCCGCCCATCTCGGCCTCCCAAAGTGTTGGGATTACAGGCATGAGCCACCACACCCGGCCTTCACTGTGGCTTTTTAATGCAAACCCTGTCATCTCCCATTTGGACCACTGCAATGGCCTTCTAACTGGTCTACCTGCTTCCACGCTGCCTTTCCATTCTCTCTCTATGTATCATTTGTATATATCTTATATATCATTTATAGATATTTATATATCATTTAGACATCTATGTAATTTACATATATATTCATATATATCATTTCTATAGTGACTCCTCTGCCTGAAATCATCCAGTTGCTTCCAGTTACACACAACAGTATCCTAACTCTGACTGATAGCCCTTGAGGTCCTGTGAGGTCTGACCTACATTTTTCTTCTCTACTTTGTCACCCACCACTCTGCCATTCCCTCACTTTCCCATAACTCTGGTCTTCCCTCTTTCCTCAAACTTGCCAAAGTCTGCCTGCCTCAGGACCTTTGATCTGCTATTTCCCCAGTCCCAGCTCATGTGGAATGACAAGCTTGTCCTAGTCACTTCAGACAGCCTTTCCTCATGAATGTGCCTTGCCCTTGTCACCCAGTAGGCCCTATCTCCTTATCTTACTTCATTTTCTTTGTAGAACTTAATCTTTATTTGAAGATAGTTTTAATTGTTGTTTATGTATTTCTTGATTCTTCTTCAGAGATTTGTAAATACTATTGGCTGCTGAATTCCTTGCTTCCAAATGTTGTCTGATATACAGTAAGCACTAAATAAAAATTTCTGAATGAATGCCTGCTTACCAAGTGATGTGATTCAGCCAGAGGACGGGGATGTCCTGCCTCCCTAACAGCCTCCTGCCTCCCTAACAGCTCTATTTCTCATATAAATAAATGCATGTATGCTTGAGTTTGTATACTTCAGTTCTGTGAGTTTGGTTGATGTGAGTCTGTCCCTAAAGATGGATTCCCTTTTGGGGCACTAACAAATCAGGTATCTGAGCCTGCTCTCTTAAAACCATATTCCACATAAGGAATGGCACCTTATGACACCTTCTCTGGGTGGGCTCATGACCTTCAGAGCCTTACCATGAGTGTCCTGTGGGCTTCTTTTTGGAAATTCTCAAGGAACAAGCAGAGGAGAGCTCCTGATGGGAAAATCTCCAAAAAGGAAGGATAGGCTGTATAAGTATTTGACAGCTCTTTTATCTTGAGCTTTTATGCTTTGTGGAATCTTTCCATTCTACCCCAACTGCCTCACCACAGGGTATTCTCCTTTTTCCTATTTTATCTTTGGCATGACTGAGACAAGTTTATACTCTTCTAAAGAACAAGAAAAAGGAAAACCCATTAACTATTGAGTGCTGACTGCCAAGCACTATGGACTTCACAAATATTATCTCACTGAAAGCAATGTTTCTAAAGACTAAGGGAAATAGCATATAAACTACCTCGAATAGTCCAATATTCAACATGAGGTGACACCTTTGAGCCAAATCAGACTCACAGCAATCGGAGACCGTACCCAGTACAAGCATTACTGGTAATTTCAAGAATACAGGTAATTGTGGGGTACAGGTGGATCCTGGTCTATCAAAGCTACTCCCTGGTCCTTTCTTGCCCAATTAGGATGTCTCTGGCCCAGGTATTACACATGAGGCCTCTAAGCAATGCATGTCATCATCACTAAAGCAAAGGAACAGTCTGGGTCATGAAACATCTGTTTTTTCATGGCCATCTTATTTATTTATGTTTTTTTAAAAATTTTTTATTTTAGTTTTTATTCTTTTGAGATGAAGTCTCACTCTGTCGCCCAGGCTAGGGTACAGTGGCACGATCTTGGCTCACTGCAACCTCTGTCTCCCAGGTTCAAATGATTCTCCTGCCTCAGCCTCCTGAGTAGCTGGGATTATAGGTACCTGCCAAGCCCGGCTAATTTTTGTATTTTTAGTAGAGACATGGTTTCACCATGTTGGCCAGGCTGGTCTTGAACTCCTGATCTCAAGTGATCCACCCGCCTTGGCCTCTCAAAGTGCTGGAATTGCAGTTATGAGCCACTGCACCTGGCCTATTTATTTTTATTTCAATAGGTTTTTGGTGGACAGGTGGTGTTTGGTTACATGAGTAAGTTCTTTAGTGGTGATTTCTGAGATTTTGGTGTACCTGTGTCACCCAAGCAGTGTACACTGTACCCAATATGTAGTCTTTTATCCCTCACGCTTCTTCCACTGTTTCCCCAAAGTCCCCAGAGTCTACCGTATCATTCTTACGCCTTTGCGTCCTCATGGCTTAGCTCCCACTTATGAGAAACATCTCATTTTATACTGACATATTAATAGTTACGTAGTTTATTTGGCATTTTCCAAGGAGCTGTGCCCTATAAATCCATAGATTCTAGGTGTGTTTATCATAAGCCATCCTAGACTGACCAGGTACATTCTGCTAAAAGTTGTTGGTTTTTTTTTTTATATATATAGATAAAAACTCTCACTAGTAAATACCACTAGTTTCCTTTCAAGGAGGTCTGTATTAGTATGTTTACAAAGAGATTTGACCGGCTCAACTAACACACACACTTTCTCTCTCCCTCTCTAGTAGCTTCCCAGGAAGGTTAGCCAGCTACTCACTTTTTTCTTCCTCTGAGGAATAGGGTTCCAGACCCTAAGAATTCCCCTAAATCAATGCAGTGCTTGTTTTCTTGTCTCCAAAGCCTCTCACTTTAGATTAACTCAGCCTCTGTCCAAGAAGAGCAAGCATAAATTCACAAACCTTCTCCTTAACCTGCCTCCCACTAAGTTAATATTGGATTATCTTTCCATATAGGTGTGTTTTGTTTTTTTGTTTTATTTTTTGAGTCAGAGTCTCTCACTCCATCACCCAAGTTGGCATGCAGTGGTGTGATCACAGTTCACTGCAGGCTTGAACTCTCTGAGCTCAAGCGATCCTCCTGCCTCAGCCTCCCAAGTAGCTGGGTCTACAGGTGTACACCACCACACCCCACTAATTTTTATATTTTATGTAGAGATGAAGTCTTGCTGTGTTGCCCAAGCTGGTCTTGAACTCAAGTTATCCTTCTGCCTTGGCCTCCCAAACTGCTGGCATTATAGGCCTGAGCCACTACACCCAGCCAGTTATTTGTTATTTAAAAAATAATTTGTCTTTCAAACAGCTTTTGTTTTTTCAAAAGTAATAACAAAATGTTTATTCGATGTTAATTCATTTTTAGAATCTCCTGCTTTAACTGACTTCTTAAATTATAATAAATCATCACCAGTGATCCCAATCATGGTCCCAATCAAGAGGCCTCCAATTACTCCTCTAGCTACTTCAAGTCTTTTTTCTTTCTCTCTTTTTTTTTTTTTAATTATACTTTAAGTTCTAGGGTACATGTGCACAACCTGCAGGTTTGTTACGTATGTATGCATGTGCCGTATCAGTTTGCTGCACACATTAACTCATCATTGACATTAGGTATTTCTCCTAATGCTATCCCTCCCCCATCCCCCGACCCCATGACAGGCCCTGGTGTGTGATGTTCCCCGCCCTGTGTCCAAGTGTTCTCATTGTTCAATTCCTACCTATGTATAAGAATATGTGGTGTTTGGTTTTCTGTAGTTTGCGATAGTTTGCTCAGTATGATGGTTTCCAGCTTCATCCATGTCGCTACAAAGGACGTGAACTCATCCTTTTCTATGGCTGCATAGTATTCCATGGTGTATATGTGCCACATTTTCTTTATCCAGTCTATTATTGATGGGCATTTGGGGTGGTTCTAAGTCTTTGCTATTGTGAATAGTGCCGCAGTAAACATATGTGTGTGTATGTCTTTATAGTAGCATGATTTATAATCCTTTGGGTATATACCCACTAATTAGTATATACCCACTAATGGGATCACTGGGTCAAATGGTATTTCTAGTTCTAGATCCTTGAGGAATCACCACACTGTCTTCCACAATGGTTGAACTTATTTACACTCCCACCAACAGTGTAAAAGTGTTCCTATTTCTCCACATCCTTTCCAGCATCTGTTGTTTCCTGACTTTTTAATGATCACCATTCTAACTGGTGCGAGATGGTATCTCACTGTGTTTGGATTTGCATTTCTCTGATGACCAGTGATGATGAGCTTTTTTTCATGTGTCTGTTGGCTGTATAAATGTCTTCTTTTGAAAACTGTCTCTTCATATCCTTTGCCTACTTTTTGATGGGGTTGTTTGATTTTTTTCTTGTACATTTGTTTGAGTTCTTTGTAGATTCTGGATATTAGCCCTTTGTCAGATTGGGTAGATTGCAAAAATTTTCTCCCATTCTACAGGTTGCCTGTTCACTCCGATGGTAGTTTCTTTTGCTGTGCAGAAGCTCTTTAGTTTAATTAGATCCCATTTGTCTATTTTGGCTTTTGTTGCCATTGCTTTTGGTGTTTTAGACATGAAGTCCTTGCCCATACTTATGTCCTGAATGGTATTGCCTAGGTTTTCTTCTAGGGTTTTTATGGTTTTAGGTCTAACATTTAAGTCTTTAATCCATCTTGAATTAATTTTTGAATAAGCTGTAAGGAAGGAATCCGGTTTCAGCTTTCTACCTATGACTAGCCAGTTTTCCCAGCACCATTAAATAGGGAATCCTTTCCCCATTTCTTGTTTTTGTCAGGTTTGTCAAAGATCAGATGGTTGTAGATGTGTGGTATTGTTTCTGAGTCCTCTGTTCTGTTCCATTGGTCTATATCTCTCAAACAGCTTTTAATAGTAATGTTTTGTTTCTTTTGTTCCACTGACTGTCATCTATCACCACTCACCAGTAGGATTAAGGTGATATAACAGTGTTAGTACTCGGAGTCCAAATTCCACTCAAATTAAAAGCCTACCACATGCCTACTAGGTACTGAGGATGGAGAAGACATAATCCCTGCTGTCAGGGAACTCACAGTCCATTAGGCGGTAACACTGTGTCTATCCCAAGTCCTCCAATGTATGGAGTCACCCTGCCTGTATTATTTAAATAAAAATGACTCATAAAAGAGGGCATAGACATAGTTATCTTCCTAACAGTGTTCTAGAACCAATTTAAAACAAACATTTTGGTCTTCTCAACACACCAATAAATAAGTAACAGCAATGGGATACGTTTCGTGCCACAATGGAAGAACAAATATAAAACACAGGAAGTAAATAGTAAATTCTAACTGGGGGTATGGAAGAAGACTCAGGGCTGGCTAAACTGGGTCAGATGAAGGACAAGGATCCTATCAAGTGGAGGAAGGGCAGTTCAGACAGAGGATTTGTATAAACACAAAATACTGGCACAAAGAAGCAAAGAATATTTAGGGACCTCTGATGGTTTTGTATGACTAAAGCATTCATTGAAAGGGTGAGTGAATAATGGTGGGGACAGCATAATATACAAAAGGCAGCTACTGTCCTCAACATTTTCCCAACATAAGAGCTAGTCTGAGATAATTATCTTAAACAACCCAGGAGTACCCCAGGCAGGGCCAATAGTATGGTTAGGCGAGTGAGATACTTACCTCCGGTGCAAAATTTAAGGGGGTGCCAAAAAGCTTAGACGGCAAGATACATAATTATTTTAGTACAAAATTTTAAATAAAGACAGGATCAGTATTATGAAGTCTTCCTTTTGCCTCAGGGTCCAATATAGCTCAGCAAAGCACTGCTATATTTAAAATTTTGGCACTTGTTCATGATGAATTTTTTGTTCTAATTTTGATTTTTAAAAATATTGCATGAAAATATTCCTTATCTTGTTGACTGAGTTTTTTGGACACCCCTGTAAAAATTCTACACCCAAGATGAGTGCCTGGCTTGTTGCACCCTAGTCCTGGCCTTGATCCTGCCAAGCCTTATTTGTTAGCATGTGTGGAAGGACAAGTGTGTCACCCTGGCAAAAAGACATAGATAGGAAAGGATAAAATTCACAGCACTGGTTGCTGATGGGATATGAAGAATTAGAGAAAAGGAGGAATCAGTATGGCAGTTCCTCAAAAAATCAGAAATAGATCTACCATACCATCCAAGTAATCCCACTTCTGGGTGATAACCAAATGAACTGAAAGCAGGGCCTTGAAAATACATTTGCACACCCATTTTCATTGAACATGGGTCACAATAGCCAAGAGGAAGAAGCAACCCAAATGTCTATCAATAAATAAGTGGATAAACAAAATGTGAGGTATACATACAATGGAATGTTATTCAGCCTTAAAAAGAAAGGGAACCCTGTCGTATGTGACAACGTGGATGAACCCTGAGGACACTATATTAAGTGAAATAAGCCAGTCATCAAAAAACAGATATTGTATTATTTCACTTATACGAGGTACTTAGAGTAGGCAAAATTATAGAGACAGAAAGTCAAATTGTGGTTATCAAGGACTGAGAGAAAGGGGAAAGGGGAAGTTGTTCAGTGTAGAGTTTCTATTTGGAAGATGAAAATATTCTGGAGATCTGTTTCACAACAATGTGAATGCCCTTAACACTCCTAAGCTGCATTTTAAAATGGTTGATAAAATAGCAACTCAAAGTACTATAAAGTGTAAAAGGATGGTTGAGATGGTAAATTTTATGTTATGTGTGGGTTTTGTTGTTTTGTTTTGAGACCAAGTCTCTCTCTGTTGCCCAGGCTGGAGTGCAGTGGCACCATCTCAGCTCATTACAACCTCTGCCTCCTGGTTTCAAGCGATTCTTGTGCCTCAGTCTCCCAAGTAGCTTGGATTACAGGCACACGCCACCATGCCCTGCTAACTTTTTTTTTTTGGTAGAGACAAAGTTTCGCCATGTTGGCCAGGCTGGTCTGGAACTCCTGATCTCAGATGATCTGTCCCCTTCAGCCTCCCACAGTGCTGGGATTACAGGCATGAGCCACTACACTAGGCCTGTGTGTGGTTTTTAAAATTCTATCTTGAGTGACTAGACAGTATAATACCAAAGGAACTCCAGTATATCTGGAGGGAAGATTGTAGGCTTGCTTTTATGCGTGAGTTTAGAGTGTTGAGGGACATCCAAGCAGAGATGGGAGGTGCAATAATGCAGTGATTAAGAGCATGGGCTCTGGAGCCAGCCTGCTGCAGTTCAGGCCTGGCTCAATCACTCACTGTCTGTGTGAGCTGGGCCTCATTTCCTCCTCTGTAAAATGGGGAAAATAAAAGCATATACTTCAAGTATTGCTATAAGGATTAATGTGACAATCCATGTAAAGCATGTCATGTCATGCCTGGCCCACAGTAAGTTCTTAATAACTTTAGCTATTATTATAATTTTGTGTTTAATAGGCAGTAGGAACCAGTTAGAGGTTGGAAAACAAATATACATCTGGTATTTATTAAGTGCATCGAGATATGCCAATCAAGCAGCCAGGCAAAGTGACACACACCTATAGTCTCAGCTGCATGGGAGGCTGAGGCTAGGGGACTGCTTGAGCTCAGAAGTTTGAGGCTATAGTGCACTATGATCTCTCCTATGAATAGCCACTACACTCCAGCCTCAGCAACATAGTGAGACCTTGTCTCTAAAAACAAAGATACACCAACCAAAATCAATTTTGACATTGGACATTTTCATGAGACCAAGTGTCCCTGTCATAGTTAAAGAAATACTTTGTATTTCAGTTTTTGGAAGTATTGGAAACTAACTGGAGTACACTCACATCTGTCTTTGTGGATACTCAATAGTCCAGAACAATTGACCTCCTTAGCCATTATTCCCATTTGAAGGACAGATGGTAACTTTAGAACAGCTTCTTCTCCCACATCTGCCCTCTGAGTTTCAGTTTCCAGGGAGAGAGACACTGAGCTTATAAAAGAGTCTGGGTCATGTGTTTGATACCTCTTGGTTCCATTGAAAGATCAGGGGCCACCTTGGCTAAGGTTATTAATTTCCCTATTTCTGAAGTAGTCTATGAAGATTTACCTAGAACTTATACATCAAAATCAGCAGAAATATTCTTGGAATAGTGAATTAACAATATACCAATATACCATTCATAAAACAATCTAATATATACATCATAAAATAACATAAATATAGTCATAAGAGGGTTGTTCTCCCATAGATGTAGTCTTTCTTTCTTTCTTTCTTTTTTTTTTTTTTTAGAGACAGAGTCTTGCTCTGTCGCCCAGGCTGGAGTGCAGTGGCGTGAGCTCAGCTTACTGCAACCTCTGCCTCCTGGGTTCAAGCAATTCTCCTGCCTCAGCCTCCGGAGTAGCTGGGATTATAAGCATGTGCCACCATGTCCAGCTAATTTTTGTATTTTTAGTAGAGATGGGGTTTCACCCATGTTGGCGAGGCTGATCTCAAACTCCTGATCTCAAGTGATCTGCCCACCTTGGCCTCCCAAAGTGCTGGGATTACAGGCATGAGTCACTGCGCCTGGCCCCATAGAGGCAGTCTTTCTAAAAATTCTTAGTGATGTAGACAGTGAGAGCTAAGTTAGAAGTTACAAATACAGAAAAGGATAAGACTGGAATGAACCTTCTGGTGGTGTGTTGAAATCAGATGTATCTCGATACAAACCCATAGTTTAAAATGTATACACGCACACAAAGCCATACATAGATATACAGATGTAGAAATAAATACAGATGTGTGTGTATACATGGGTTAGTATACATACATGGATTTCCTGTCTCTGCTGAGACAGTCTAGGAGCAATGACACTTCAGTAAGCAAAAAAGGATGAAGAATCAGTTGCTGTCAAGGTTAAGAGCCTTATATATCTCAACAGTTCTTGAGGTCATCATGGTATCACTTCAATAACTGTTAAAGAAATAGTGACACTGAATCATAAGGAAAAGGTTAAAATTTAGTCTACTATCACTATTTTCTGGTTAAGAAAGCATGCACACGTTGGGAGGCCAAGGCAGGATAATCACTTGAGCCCAGGAATTTGAGAGCAGCCTGGGCAACATGGTAAAGCACATCTCTACAAGAAATATAAAAATTAGCCAGGCGTGGTGGGTCATGCCTGTGGTTCCAGCTACTTGGGAGGCTGAGGTGGGAGGATTGCTTAAGCCCAGGAGGTTGAAGCTTCATTGAGCCATGATCGTGCCACTGCACTCCAGCCTGGGTAACAGAGGGAGACCCATCTCAAGAACAATAAATAAATAGATAAATAAATAAATAAGCAAGCAAGCATGCAAAAGACTTCCATCAAAACTTAGCAACCAAGTCTTGGTTTCTCAATAACCATTTTCCAGTGTAAGGAGCCAGGGCTTCTTGAAGAAGTGGTTTATTCCAGGGTAGGAAAAATCCAAAATGAGCTTGGAACATTTTATGATGCAAAAAAATAAGGAAGTGCTTGACAGAAAGATGGGACTTGTCAAAAGAACACAAAAGCCAATGAGAGGAGGCTCCCAGAAAGCAAAGATGGAACAATTTGAGGAACAAAGTAAATAATGATAGAATTGATTATACGCAATAAAATAAGAGAATCCATGAGTCCTTGCTAATGAAATAACCAGTTAGTTAATTGGTTAACTTTTAAAAGGAAGAGAAGGAACAATTCTTTCTTACAGAAGAATTCTAATTTAGACGTGAAGAAAAAATGAGGGAAATAGAAAATTACCATTAGGCAAGCGATGACCATAATACTATAGTCATCACTATTGCAAGCAAAAGCCACCAATCAATGCTAAAATATGTGGGTGAATGCTTGAGGAAAAACAGTTTATAAGCATAGTCTGAAAGTATCTCACCCGATTTTAGATTAATGATGGAGAAATCCAACAGATGCTATCTGAACTAAGCAATCAAGGTTAACATCATGTGTCATAAGAGACATAGGCATCATATGCCCCTGATACTGTACACTGAGAAGATTACAATATCACTTCCATGGTATTCCTCCCAAAAATAGATAACCTCAATCTAATCACTTTTAAACATCAGACAAACCCAAAAGATGGACAATCTATAAAATCATTGACCACTACTCTTCCAAAATGTCAAGGTCATGAAAGATAAGAAAATAGTAAGGAACCATCAGATTGAAAAAGACTACGGAGACATGACCACCAAATGCAGTGTGGGATCCTGGACTAGATCTTACAATAGGAATAAGACATAAGGAGGGTAAACAGACAGAATTCAAATACTGTGCATAATTTAGTTAATAGTGTTACACTCATGCTAATTTCTTGGTTTTTCATAATGGTACTATGGCTAGGTAAGATGTTGACATTTGGGGAAACAAGTTGAATGCTGGGTGTGAGCACTCTGTGCTGTTTTTGCAACATTGCTGTATGCTTAAATTTTGTTCAAAATAAAAAGTTTTTAAAATTTTTTTTTTTTTTTTTTTGAGACAGTGTTGCCCAGGCTAATGCATAGTTGCACAACTATGTTCACCACAGCCTCAAGCTCCCAGGTTCAAGCAATCCTCCCACCTCAACCTCCTGAGTAGCTGGGACTATAGGCGCACACGACTACACCCAGCTAATTTTTAAATTTTTTTGTAGAGATGGCGTCTCACTATGTTGCTAGGACTGGTCTTGAACTCTTGGGCTCAGGCGATCCTCCTGCCTCAGCTTCCCGAAGTGCTGGGATTACAAGTGTGAGAAAAATTCTTAATAAATACAGCTTCTCTGGGAAAAACCCCACAACATATTTCATTGTTTATGAATTAACAATGTTATGAATTAGCGCCAAGTGTACTTCTGACGTTTTGTTAAAATACACATTTCTCAATATATAGTTACAACCAGTATGTATATACTGGTGTATCACCTCCAATTATTCAATGAATGAGTAAAATATAATTTTACTCATTCATTGAATAATTCATTTATTGAATGATTTTATTTTGATTTTTATTATTTATGTATTTATTTATTTTGAGATGAAGACTCAGTCTGTCACCCAGGCTAGAGTGCAGTGGTGCAATCTTGGCTCACTGCAACCTCTGCCTCCTGGGTTCAAGCAATTCTCCTGTCTCAGCCTCCTGGGTCACTGGGATTACAAACACATGCCACCATGCCCAGCTCTATTTTTTTTTTTTTTTTTTTTTGGTTTTAGTAGAGACGGGGTTTCACCATGTTGGTCAGGTCTCGATCTCCTGACCTCAGGTGATCCACCCGCCTCGGCCTCCCAAAGTGCTGAGATTACAGGCTTCAGTCACCGTGCCTGGCCTCATTCATTGAATAATTAGTACTCGGTCTTTGCTCTTGAAAAATTTACAGTACTGTGAGGATAATAAACATGAAAAAAGAAATCAGAATAATATGATAAGCTTCATAACAGGTAGGTGAGCAAAGGGCTGTGGGATATAGAGAAACTACTGTCTATCTCTTTTTAAAATGAATTTGGAGTCTAACAGATTGTTATAATCTGCATAATTATGTATAAAGAGCATACACTCTTCCACAGTGTAATATACTGCAGCTGACAGAGCTATTCTTTAACCAGAACAGAAGCATTGGGTTTTTTAGCTCTTCTCACTTTTGGGAGACAAGAACAAGTCCCCAAGTTGTACTTGGGGTCAGCAAGCAAGATCAGTGAGAGGAGGTAGAAAGACTTTCCTCTGCAGAGAGGGAAGATGACTCCCCACTTCCCACCTCTGCAATTGTACATTTGCTGTTGAGAGCCCATCGATTGCAATTTAAATCAATTATCCTAAAAGAAGGTGAGTTATGGGATGAACAGAGCTCACTTAATGAGGGGTAAGGTCAATCAGATTCTCATCAAAGAGCTCAACTAATTCATCTTATTTCTGAGATACAGCCTCCTCAGAGAACCAACTATCACACCACTTTTCATAATTGCAGGTAATTGAATAATCGGCACAATTCATTTCCCCAGCAAGGCTTCCCTGTCAATTTTGCCCCTAGGTAACTGTGAGGACTGGGGACCCTACTGAGTATTACTGCTTTAAGCCTCCATCTCACCCAGCCCCCAGTGATGCCCCTCGCTCCTGCACCTTCAACCTCTTCCTCTCTTCTGGCTCCTTCCCTCATGCTGCCAACAGGTATCCATGCCAGACCAATCTGGTTCAACTTTTATGTAACACAGTTGCGAGTTGTTTTTCAGTTGCCATGGACTCTCGAGTTACATAACCTAAGCGTGCTCAAATGAACCAAGCATACAAGCACAGGGGGAACCTAAGTGCTTGGACGGAGGAGGGGGACTGAATTAAGAAGTGAGCACCACAAGGTAGGATTCAGGATCCAATCAGATCACACCTCATTACCCTATGCTTATAAAAACCAACCCAGCCAGCTTGGGGAGGCACTGCATCAGGAAATATCCCAGGTATTTTCCTTACTTGTTGCAAGCAATAAAATCCCCTTGCTAAATTCTCCTTGGTTGTGACCATTGGGTTAATACCCACCAAGTGACCTAACCCACCCATTGTGTGGGTAACAAACATGTCCAGGTCTCTTTCCCTTACTTCCTGGAACTCATCTGAAGTTGACCCAGATCTCTTTGAACAAAAGACAGATGGCTAGGAAGACTAAAAAAAATTTTGCTCTGCCCAAAGAAATAAATAAAGGTAGTAAATAAATAAATGAATAAATAGAACCAATTCTTCCCTTGGACCTTTACCCATCTATAGCCACTTCCGTATCCATCTCCTTCCCTTCTCCAAGTCTTTGGTGCCTCAAAGTCATTGGGTCAAACACTGAGCTCATAGTTTATCTCCACACTAATGAGCAAACAACCCTCCCACACCACAGTTTCTTTCTATTCCACGATCTCGGTTGATGGCCCCTCTATCACCCAAGTCACCCAAGCCAGACCCTGTATGTGGTCCTAGACACTTGCCTATCTCTTTGTTCTCATATCTTAGTGTTCATCAATTTCCACCAGTTCTACCACCTTAAGTTCTTCCAAATTCATTCTTTACTACTGACTCCCAATCCCTACTGCCATTGCCTGGACTCAGGCGTCCTCACTTTTGCCCAGACTGTTGAGACAGCTGTCCCTCTGCTCTCCCTGCCCCCTCTCTCACCTGGCCTTCCATCTGTCCTCCATATGTTATCCAGGTACAGCTACCTCTCCAAGCCCTGGAATGAAACATTTCAGGTTTATCTTAATGTGGCCTGCACAGCCTTTCTTAATCTGGCCCTTCTGCATTTCAAATCCTCATTTTCTACCTCCATAATAATTTTTATTGAAGGCCTCCCTCTTGCTAGAAAGTGTAATACTGATAGAGGCAGAAGGCAGACAAATGCCTAGGCAGATAGGGACAGGTGTCTGGTGAAACCCGACCTTCAAGCCAGAAATTGTCCCAAGTAAAACCTTAGACTGGATTGAGAAACTGCCTTCCCATTTGGCGCACTTTCCTCTGATTAATTCCCATCCTTCATCTATTTTACATATACCTACCCTTTCCTAATTGATTTTCTCCACTGCCGTGCCCACCTTTGAGTGGTATCTTCTCTTTGACCTTTTTTGTATACTTACAGACCAATCAGCACATACTCCCTATTTTGAGCCCATAAAAAGCCCCAGGCTCAGTCATATTGGGAGAACTTTCCTGTCTTTGGGTAAGAGAATCACCTCCCTAGGGTCCCCACATTTTGCTAAGAGCTTTCCTTTCACTTAATAAATTCTACTCCACTCACTCTTTGATGGCCACTTGCCTAATTCTTCCTGGTCCTAAGACAAGAACCTGGACCTAGCTGAGCTGAGGAGTAAAAATCCTGCATTGATGCTCTGTATTTTATGTGAGTTATTTGATTTAATATTCACTAAAGTCCTTAGGTGATGGCATTATTTTCTCATCCCTTCTTCCCTGTCCTTATAGAAAGATAATTTTTAAAGTGTGGTCAAGAATTGCATTCAATTCTTTCCAAAGGCTTGTGAGAAAAAAATAAAAATGTAAAAGAATTTTGTTCAAATTTACACAGATTTTAAGTGGTGATGCTGAGACTTGAACCCAGGTGTTCTGACATCAGGGTCTGCTTTTGACCACAAGCGCCCAACCTCCCAAGCCCCCAACCTGGACATACACACACCAGCAAACCTGAATGGTCATGGTTTGCATATACACAAAATACAGTATTATTTCCTGACTTTGCATGTGCTGTTTCCTCTCTTGGAATACAATTCTTCCACTTATTTGCCTGATGAACTCCTATTTAGACTTCAAAACCCTGCTCTAATATCACTTCTTCTATGAAGATTTCACATCCCCCTTCTCTGTAGACCATTATCCATTTTTGTTATTACCTGGTTCCTTAAATAGATATATATTTTACAGTGCTGAAATTGTTTACTTTTCTTTCTCATCATTTGGTTAGGACATGTCAATAGTCTTATTTGTCTTATTTCCCAGCAGCTGGCAAAGAGTCTGCTACACAAAAGGTAAATTTTTTTTTTTTTTTTTTTGAGACGGAGTCTTGCTCTGTCACCCAGGCTGGAGTGCAGTGGTGCTATCTCGGCTCACTGCAAGCTCTGCCTCCCAGGTTCATACCATTCTCCTGCCTTAGCCTCCCGAGTAGCTGGGACTACAGCCACCCGCCACCACGCCCGGCTAATTTTTTGTATTTTTAGTAGAGACAGGGTTTCACCATATTAGCCAGGATGGTTTTGATCTCCTGACCTTGTGATTCACCCACCTCGGCCTCCCAAAGTGCTGGAATTACAGGCGTGAGCCACCACGCCTGGCCAAAAGGTACATTTTTAAAAGTGTTTTTTAACTGAAAGGATCAGTTTCTATGCAGATTTTATTACCTTTGGGGTTTTTGGCCTTCTTCTAGGAAGTAATGTGAGATTAATATTTGACAATTTAAAAATCAGTTACATACAATAGCCCAAAGGTGTAAACAATCCAAATGTTCATCATTGGATGAAGAGATAAACAAATTGTGGTGTATACAAACAATAGATTATTATTCACCTTTATAAAAGAATAAAATACATGTTATAACATGGATATACCTTGAGAACATTATATCAAGTGAAATAAGTCAAACACAAAAGGACAAATACTGTATGATGACTTTTATATGAAGTACCTAGAATAGATTCACAGACAGAAAGTCGAATGGTGATTGCCGGGGTCTTGGGGAAGGGAAGGATAGGGAGTTAGTATTTAAGAGGTAGAGAGTTTCAGTTTGAGATGATAGAAAAGTTCTGGAGATGAATGGTGATGATGGCTACACAACAATGTGAACGGACGAATGCTGCTGAACTGTACAACTTCAAATGGTGAAAATTTTAAATTTTATGTTATGTATATTTTAACACAATTTTAAAAAATGAGCAACAACAACAACACAAACACAGAAAAATTATCAAGGTCATCAAAAACAAGGAAAACTGCCACAGGCAAGAGGAGCCTAAGGAGACACAAGCACTGACCATAACGTGGTGTCCCAATGAGATCCTGGGACAGAAAAAGGGCATCAGGGAAAAATGGAATGTGGAAAAAGTACAGATTTTAGTTAATAATAACATATCCACACTGGTTCATTCATTGTAACAAATATACTGTACTAAAATAAGTCTAATGTTACTAATTAATTAATGTTAGTAGGGAGAATTGAATGTGAGACATGTAAGAATTCTCTGTACTATCTTCATAATTTTTCTGCAAATTTAAAACATCCTAAAATTAAAAGCCTATTAAAAATCAATTAGATTGCCCCTTTATTAAGGGTATTCCAGTCCAATTAATCAAGAGTATGTATTTTTTTAAACAAATAAGAATTTGTATTTAAAAACCCAAATTCCAAATTACTTTTACACATTGTGATCAAGAAGAGAGTTAGAAATCTGTCTACTCTGCAGCTTTTAGCTACTGACAGCGAATATTTCATGTAAAGGACATAACTTCAGTGGAAAATATGGAACAGAGGACGTTTATGCTGGGTCATGAAAGAGGACTCGATGCACTGGCAGGGAGAAAGGACACTTCCAGGGAAAGGGAGCAGCACATGCGAAGGCTTGGGTGTGTGGAGGAGCTTGGTTGGCCCCGGAAGTGGGGAGTAGCTTTCTTGGCTGGAGCTTAGTGTCTGCGGACTTCCAGTGGGAAGGATGGGTTTGGGCTCTCGGGTATGAGGCCTTGGGTGCCATGCAGAGGACCTGGATTCCATCCTAAATGCCTCTCTCATGTGTCATGCCTTTCCATCCTCTTCATCCCTGCTGCCATTGTCACAATCTGGCTTTTGCCTGGGGTATGACCGCAGCTTGCTAATGGCTCTCTCCCATCCATTCTTGCTCTCCTCTGATCTGTCGTCCACACTGCAGCCTGACAGATCCTTCAGACCCCTTTCTTTAAATCTATAACAAGGAACAGTTGAACCAGAACAAGGAACAGCGGTTACCAGGGGCCAGGGACTAACTGCAAAGAAGCAGGAGGGAATTTCTGAGTGATGTGCTGTATCTTGGCTGTGGTGGTCACTCAATGAGCCATACACTCAGCAAAAGGACATTTTACTGTTTTTAAATTATACCTCTGTAAAGCTGATTTTAAACCAACAACTTTTGTTTGTCTTGGGATGAAGGCTGGTACCCTTGAAGTGACCACACCAGGCCCTGCATGACCTGCCACTTTCTCATGCCCCCTTCTGTACCCCCTCCCCCTGCCACTCGGCACTCTGCCCCAGCCTTGCCAGGTTTCTTTCTGTTGCTGGACTCCACGTGCCCTGCTTCTCATCAGGAACTGTGCCTACGTGGCTCTTGCTGGCCAGGTTGCTCATCCTCTCTTAGCTGTCCACTTTACTAGCTGAGTCCTGCTCATCCTGCAGGTTGCAGCTTAAATCTTAGATCCTGTAGGGGCCATTCCTGGTTCCTCTGGCTCTTGTTGCCCCCCGCTCACACTTCTGTGCAACACTGAGCGCATCTGTGAGCAGCCATTCGGCATCTCTCATGCCTCCTACACAGTGTGCTTCATGAAGACGGCTTATTCACCAACTCTTCTTACTACCTAGCCTAGTGCGTGACATGGTTAAGGGATTAACAAATATTTGTTGAACACATAAACCTATCTGAGGGTTTTAAATAGATTTAAGGGAGTTGATTTGTGTGTGTATGTGTATGTGTCTGAGTGTGTGTGTATGTGTCTGTGTGTGTGTGTGTTTAATAGAGGTTCTCAACTAAGCGGTCTAAAAATGTCTGGGGCATCTGTTTCTCACAATGACTGAGAGGTGCTATTGCCATCTAGGAGTCCAAGGCCAGGCATGCTAGATGTTCCTCAAGCCTCGAGACAGCTCCCTTGGGAAATGCTGTTTTAGAAAAACCACGCTACCTGTGCTGGAGATACATTTGTGCAGGATGGAGGAAGAGGAAGGGGAGGTTGAAATCAGAGTGACTAGCTAGAAAACTATGACAATCATCAAAAACCAGGAGTGGCTGGTGACAGGGGAGGAAGCCTATACTGGGTAAAATAGAAGTAGGATGATAAGAGCCAAGGGGGCAAATTGAGGAATATTTAGGAAATAGAACCAACAAACCTGGTGATCAATGGGATGAGAGAGTCACCATTTGAGGAAACAGAAGGGATGTAAACATGAAGGTAGGTGAACAGGTAGATGTAAGATGTGTGACTTTAGGCAGGTGACTTAGCCTCCATGTGTCTAGTTTCCTTCCTTGTAAAATGAGAGAAAACCCACATCACAGGGCCGTTGTAAGGACTACATTAATTGAGTTCATCAACATAAAGCACTTGGAGCACTGCCTACCACATAGTAAGCACTAGATGAGTATTTGATGTTAATAGCTGTAGATATAGGAATAAATAGATACAGAGAATACCAAGAGATATATGAAGGGAGGGAGGGATGGTGAAGAGATGGATAAATGGCACCTAGATGTGGGAGATGAAGGCGGGAGCATGGTTCCCAGAATGTCTTTGCAAAGGCAGTCACACATTTGGGTAGATCTAGCCACACTCTCCCCCTTCTCCTCTCTCCAGTGTTCAGGATAACAGGTGCTCTTTGTTTTATAGGACAGAGCCACAATGACTAATCAACACCAGACCACTGCCCCACACGAGGCAGACAGCAGGCGAAGGGCTGATGTGACAGAGCTGTGCCATGGCACCCCCTGCAGATGGCCCTGTAAGGCCCATTGAGCAGAACAGTCAGAAAGGGCTCCGGCCACCTTGGTTCAGGGCACTCACAGGGGACTGACAGACAGTTTCATACTTCTCAACTCCCTCACCTTTCTTTCTAAATAAACATTTTGTCATATGCCCATTTTCTCCATTCTGTTGTAACATTTACCAACACATGATAAATGTAGGAGTCCATGAATATTACCTAAAGCATCACTGACCTGGGAATCAGACCTGTGCTCCGGTGTGGACTACGAAACTAGTTGTTAAACCGTGAGCTGGTTATTTTATCTCTCTGGCTTCAGTGTTTGCATTTGTAACCACACAGGGCAATGCCTTTTTGCCTGCAGATTATGCCTGACGCTCCGTGCAGCCCTAACATGCATGGGTCTTTGACTCAGAACCTCCAACCTGGACAGTGTCTTCTCTCATTGTTCTTATTCCTTAACCAACTCTCCAACCCTTCTCTCTCATATTATGTCCTCTGCCATGCCCTTGACCTTTAATATTCTCTTCTTATCTTTCTGCTAATCTCCTAGAAGTGTTCAAGTTTCAGTGTGAGTCATTCCTTGGCTTCCTTGAGTTAAGGCGCTCAGTCCTCTATGCTCCCAGTGCACTGGGTATGTACCTGAATATGCATTACCCTCACAGATTTGTTCACATGTCTGTCTCCCCAAAAGGCTGTAATACCTTTAATGCAGAAATTGCATTTGGTAAGTTTCAGAAAACAGAATCCACTCTAACTAGTTTAAGCAGGAAGGGGTATTAAATGACTTGTAGCATCATTGGGAGGGGAAAAGAAAGACTCGAGATGAAGCTTCCAGGAAACACTCACAGGGCTACACTGCTGAACTGGGCCACTAAAGGAGAGCTGCTAAATCTTTTGGTATCAGGAAGTTGCCAGCTTGACAACTGCCCCACCATTAACACAATGAGGAACTAAATAAATCCTTTCCACACATATCTCACAATCAAATTCTCAAAAGGAGCTAGAGTCTGCTTAGCGCCCTCATTTCTGTATGAATAGTATTTCTTGCACCAGGCCACTCCCTAAATTTCTGACCAATTTAGAGATTGTTTGCTCTTGGGCTAGATGCTAAGTGTGTCCAAAGAGCTTCAGTCAAGGAAAGTCAAGTTCATCTGGTACAAACATGGTGAAGGGTCATTGGGGATGAGAGTGTGGCCAACACATTTCCTCTCTCCTACTGTTGAGGAGATTAATTTTCCCATTATCAACGCAGTTCTTTGGTGGTGATTGGTGATAAGTCAATCATCTGGCTGATTATCAATTAAATTAAAATCTGCTGTTAACCCTAACAGTCTCTTCAGCTAGTGCCTGACACAGAACAACAACTGCTTTAACAAAAACAGGCCAAGATCATAGAATCTTAGAACTAGGAAGAAATTCAGGGGTCGTAAAATCCAGTGCTTACCGAATACCACTTTGTAACACACAGAGAAAAATAGGACAATGTAATGAGTTTTATTTTATCTAAATGAATTCAATGTAAAGACCTGGCTTTATTCTGGGATTTTTGTTTTGTTTTGTTTTGTTTTGTTTTGTTTTTTGTTTTTTGATCCTCCTATTTCTTCAGCAATATATGACTTTTGTTTGTTTAGGCTTCTCTTGGCAAAATAAAAATTGGATTTCCCTTTGGGAATCCTCTCTTCAAGTTGCCTGTTGCTTTTTGATCTTATTCTGTTCATGCCCTCAAAGGCCTATACCACAGCTTTACTATGACCTCGTGTCACTATTTCTTTGTTAATTTCATCCTTTATTCCTCATCACCTATCAGGACATGGACTCCAGCCTCTCAGCACACTGAATTTGTGCCTGAGCGTGTGGTAAGACCTCAAGATAAAGGTTTATCTGTTGTAATTCTTTGTCACTGCTTCGTCCCATGTCACATCTCACAGGGAATTATTTTGACACTCTCCCCTTATAAATGAGGCTCAATTCATTTGTGAGAACTTGAGCTGTAATTTGTAGTTTGTCATGACATGTTTTATCTACTTTGACTCGGGTTATTTCTCTCTGTCTTATCATTTAACAAGCACATGGTCTATTTTTACTTCTCCTAACTCTAACTTTTATTCCACCTATCCTTCTCCTGGTGTATTTTCCAGGATTTCTTTTTCTGAAATGGTTTCTTATGATCTCACTTATCTTAAATCCAAACTTAATATTTAGGTACAAGAATCTGTGACTTTGTCTACCCATTCACAAACATTTACCTATTGATGATTTCTTTTTAGGTTGCTTCCCTGGGCCGGTGAGCTCTTGGATCCATTTCTTGCCCTCCGCCAGATCTGCCCTGTGTCACAGGGCTGTGTGGCCCCATGCAGGCTGGGCTTTACAAGGCCCTGAGTCCGTTGGTTTCCAGCTGGGTTTGTGCAATGGGAGACTGACTATGGGGCAGGGAGAAGCTCAGGCTCCAGCAGCCATGTCTTTCCCCACTGGCCTCACCGCTGCCGGCAGGCCCATCAAGGTCCCAGCTCGGATGACACCACCTCTCACCCAGGTCCCCTCAGCACAGCTAGGGGTTAGCTAGATGGCTTCTTGGTGGTGCTCAGCTCTGTGGTGCACCCCTTACTCTAGCAACCAATCTCTGCTCTGAACACTCAGAGAGCTTTCTGTTTTCCAGGTTAGACCCTAACTGAAATAAAGGTGAATTCTCAGAAGTGGAATTGCTGCATCACAAACTTTAAGACTTGGCAACGGAAGGTTAAAGAGATGTCTTCATGCTTTCTTACTCTCCCCAAGGCCTTCCTTCCACCTGTCACTTTCTGAGCACGCTCAGGGCCCTTGCCTTCTACCATCTTCTCTGTTTACACATCTCAGCCTCTGGGCATTGGAATATCTGTCTGATCACAGTTCGTTTTTAAAAATGATAAACAAAGCAAGGAGGTGAGAGGGAAAGTCACCACTTCCTGTGGTAATTGTTATTTAGGCTTTCAGAACACGCCCAGGCAAGTGGAAAGAATCAGCAATTATCTGCATAATTCAAGCAAACATTGACTCCCCTTATCTGACATGAGTGGCTAGTAGGAGGAAGGGAGAATTAGAATTAATTATTAATGTCTTTGAAATCTGAGGAATTAGCTAGAGAGTTGCTGAACTCACGACGTCATTTTCTATTGGGAGTCTGGTGAAGGAATGGCATCTGGTTGGCCATTTCAACCATTTCACCAAGTTTTGAATTTTGGCAGGACTAAGTCAAAGAACAAAGTGACTTTTGTGGTTTCTGAAGCAGAAAGACTTAGTGACTTTGACTCAGCAAGCCAGATGAAAAGGCTCTAGGCACTGCCTCCCCAGGCATGGAGATGGCTGCCTATAAATCTGAGTTTCTGCATTTTTCATTTGCATCACACACGGCCCTCGTTAGAAACAAGGCTACCGTCAAACTTGGGTCAAGGTCTGGCTTCGTGTTGTGATTTACCAAATAAAAACTATCAACTGTCTTTTTCAGGCTGCTGATTTATCTGAATTTGTGCCTCTTAAAGACTCTGCTTCTTTGGCAATGTAACATAATTACGAAAATAAATTGTACAGCAAGCCATTCTTTGAATGCAGACATAGGGAGGCAGCGGCAGTGGAAAGAGCCCTGATCTTGCAGTCAAGAGATCTGAGTTTGAGTCCAGACCTTGTCACTCACTAGCTGAACAACCACACTCACCCACCAAATCACAGTGAGTTTCTTATCTATTAAAATTAAGTGCTATGCAAGTGAAGAAGTTCACATGAAAGAGTCACATACAAGTACAAATTAGTATTATTAAATTTTTCAGTTGTACTTTTTCAGTATTGGTTGTTGACTTGTGCTGACTCTCCGGCTACTTGCATCCTTTCATTAGTCCATTGTTAAAAGCAATGGATTAAACAGCATGCGTGTCAGGGTAGCTAGTCAGGGGCCACCATCGACATGGCTACACGGGAGCCAGGGTCTGAAAGCCACAGCTGAAGTAACCCTCTGTTTGACAGTCTGGTTTCAAAACGATACACTGAAAGAGCCTAGCCAGGCTCAGATGGGAGCACATCTCATTCCTCTGCTTCCTCCCTCAGCTCGCCCTTCCTGACTTCCTGTGAGTACCACTATTTGGACATTCTGAGGTCCTAGCAGCTCTCCTCCCATACAGCTGTGCGGACAGGCTGCTCTCAGCAAGCCAGACCATCTCAGGCCAACCAGACACAGTGAGCATGAACACAGTGAACAATCTTTTAAAACAGACCCAGAAAATAACATGAAGCCGAGAACAAGGTAGATGTCATTTGCAATTTAAAGTGTGGTATCATAGGAACAAAAGCACTTTGACTGTCACTGAAGCTTTGTTTTCCCAGGCCAGAAAAACTGTCACAGAACAACTAGAAATGAATGTACACGTATTTCGTTTTGCTCTTATAAATGCTGGATCAGAGCACGCTGCCTCAACTGCCAAATCCTTTCAGTCCAGAAGAATAACCAGCAGACATCTATCTTCTCTGCAGGATGAGAAACTAAGTTTCATGGACGCTCTTCAGAGATTGTTTTCATTCCTTTTTTTTTTTTTTCCTTGAGACTGAGTCTTGCTCTGTCGCCCAGGCTAGAGTGCAGTGGCACCATCTCGGTTCATTGCAACCTCTGCCTCCCAGGTTCAGGCAATTCTCATGCCTTAGCCTCCCAAGTAGCTGGGACTACAGGCGTGTGCCACCATACCTGGCTAATTTTTGTATTTTTAGTAGAGACAGGGTTTTCCCATGTTGGCCGGGCTGGTCTTGAACTCCTGGCCTCAAGTGATCCACCCACCTCGGCCTCCCAGACTTCTGGGATTACTCCAGTAGGATTTTTCTGAGTGTTCCTAGGATTGTGATAAAATATTATAAGGCCATGAAAATGGCATTGATCTAGGCTTAATGAACTGATGAAACAAACATTTATGGGTATCTTCTATATGCCAGGTGCAGTTCTAGTCAATGCACTGAAAATACAGCAATGAATAAGAAAGGTGATCCCAGACCTCAAAGGGCTTATATTCTGGTGGGGGCGGGGGAGGTAGATAAAAAAGTATACGAATAAACATGCAATATAAATTTTAGTAGCCATAAGTTTTAGTAAAAATAAATACATATGTAAAGCCTAGAAACTTACTATTTATAACAAGTGTACAAGAAAGAAGTTAGAGACTATTTTAGATGAGGTTGTCAGGGTAGGTACCTCTGAGTGACATTTGAATTGGGACCTAAATGAGGTGAGGAAGTGGCCTCTAAGGCTGTTTGTGACAGGAGGAGCAAACTCCAATAGGATCAGCATGAGCTCCTGAGCTTGGTGTATTTGCAAAACAGTGAGGCAGCCAGGGTGGCTGCTCAGAGTGTGATGGGGAGCGCTAGGAGATGGGTCTGAACCCAGCTCCTACTGCTAAGTAGCCACAGGACTTGGCTCTATTTATTTAAATTCTAGGTGCCATGGATTTCTTGTAATTATTAACATATTTGATAGCTATTAACAGAACTCAATTTTGGTCTAGGTTAACTAAAAAAGAGAATGTATAATAAGTATACAAGAATGCCTCCCAGAAAGCAATGACAGGAGACCATCTAGTCCTCAGGACAGAACTAGAACCAGGACTCGTGGCTAACAAGACATCACCACCACCCACAAAGCAAGACTTTCACTCTGTCTCTCATCTTTATTTCTCTCTTAATGGCATATTTCTTCTTTTCTCTCTACTGTCCAGCTTTATCTGTTCCTCTGCCAAGAGGCACCTCCTATAACCCCTGAGTTTGCCCATTTAGCCCAAATGCCAGCCATTCCCCTGTCCAGCCTCAGTTCCTGTCTCACACAAGCATGGACACAGGGCTCAGCACCACTCCAGAAACAGCCTGCACTCACCAAAATGTAAGAGGCCCATCTGGCTACTGAGGAGTTTGCAGGACAGTGCAGGGGTTACTCTGCATACTCCTGGACAAATTCTTCAAACCCATCCTCTGCCTCCAAATCTTCCCAGCAGCACCTCTAATTAGGGTTATTCTCTTTTGCCCCTACTCTAAATACATCATCCAGTGTGCCTCTGGGTCACCTCCTTCTGCACCCAACTCCACCAGGCTCCTCAATCTCTCAACCCTTCCATGCAGGGGCACCAACTTTCCCCTGGCTTCTACAGCTGAATGTAAACACTCAGCATTGCCTGTCCTATCTTGGGAGTCAGCAAACAGAGATTCTCCAGACCAGGACCCAGTCTCTCAGAGGGTTAACTCACTCACAAGTTATAGTTCCAGCCCCTGCTGTCACTGAACCTTAATTTCAAACTCCTGGAAGAGAATATCTGATTGGCTTACCTCATGCCACATGCACACTAGAGAAAGCTGACTCTGGTCCAGTTCACTCTGGCCAGAAAGAAAAGGACAGATATACCAAAGGTGACATTACACTCCTCATGTATGAAACAGAGGCAATGATACATTCCTTTCAGCAATGTTGTACTAGCTAAGTGAAATAATATCTCATAGGGGGCATTCCACAGTAACTTGCACTCAGTAAATGTTACTCTCCTCTTTTCAAGAAACAAACCAAAATCAATGTACACATATCACCAGCATTGCTATAAACCAACAACAGCCAAGCTGAGAATCAAATAAATAACTCAATCTCATTTACAACAGCTGCCAAAAAAAAAATAGAATACCTAAGAATATACTTAACCAAGGAAGTGAAAGATCTCTACAAGGAAAACTACAACACACTGCTGAAAGAATACATAGATGACACAAACAAATGGAAACACATCCCATGCTCATGGATTGCAGGAATCAATATGGTAAATGACCACACTGCCCAAAGCAATCTACAGATTCAATGCAATTCCCATCAAAATACCAACATTATTTTTCACAGTATTAGAAAAAAAAATATTAAAATTCATATGGAATCAAAAAAGAGCCTGAATAGCCAAAGCAATCTTAAGCAAAAAGAACAAATCTGGAAGCATCATGTTACCAGACTTCAAATTATACTATAAGGCTATAGTTGCCAAAACAGCATGGTACTGGTATAAAAGTAGACACATAGACCAATGGAACACAATATAGAACCCAGAAATAAAGCCAATTACTTACAACAAACTGATCTTTCACAAAAGCATACAAAAAATGTAAATTGGGGACAGGACAGCCTATTTAATAAATGGTGCTGAGAAAACTAGATAGCCACATGTAGAAGAATGAAACTGAATCTCTGTCTCTCACCTTATACAAAAATCAATGCAAGATGGATCAAAAACTTAAATCTAAGACCTGAAACCATAAAAATTCTAAAAGCGAACCTAGGAAAAACTCTTCTGGACCTCAGCCTAGGCAAAGAATTCATGACTAAGACCCCAAAAGCGAATGCAACTAAAACAAAGAAATAAATGGGACCTAATTAAACTGAAAAGCTTCTCTACAGCAAAATAAATAATCATTAAAATAAACAGACAACCTACGGAATGGGAGAAAATATTTGTAAACTGTGCATCCAACAAAGGACTAATATCCAGAATCTACAAGGAGCTCAAACAAATCAATAAGAAAAAATAAATAATCCCATCAAAAATTGGGCAAATGACATGAATAAACATTTCTCAAAAGAAGATATACAAATGACTAACAAATATCCTCCTGCCTCAGCCCCTCAAGTCATTGGGATTACAGATGTGCACGACTACACTCGGCTAATTTTTTGTATTTTTTGTAGAGACGAAGTTTCATCATGTTGCCCAGACTGGCATTTAAGTATTTAAACCTGTATCCCCTAAATATAGTATATGCATACACATAGGTATATACAAATATATTATATATTACCTATATAATATGACATATATTATATATTATGTAATATATAATATCTGATAGGGAGCATTTCACAGTAACTTGTGAAGTAATTGCATAAGAAATTGTATAATATTATATAACAATATAGGCAGGAGCAAACAAAAATGCTCAACATCACTAAACATCAGATAAATGCAAATTGAAACCACAATGAGATACTACCTTACTCCTGAAAGAATAGCCATTATTAAAAACATTGAAAACAGTAGATATTGGGGTGGATGTGGCACAAAAGGAACACTTACACACTGCTGATGGGAATGTAAATTACCAAAACTTCAATGAAAAACAGTATGATTTCTTAAACAACTAAAAGTGGATCTACCTCAATCTAGTAATCCCTCTATGGGATATCCACCCAAAGCAAAAGAAGTCACTTTATCAAAAAGACACTTGCACGCATATGTTTATTGCAGCACAATTCACAATTGCAAAGATATGGAACCCCATTAAGTGCCCATCAACCAATGAGTGGATAAAGAAAATGTGTTATAATGAAATAGTACTCAGCCATAGAAAAGAACAAAATAACGTCTTTTGCAGCAACTTTAATGGAGCTGAAGACCATTATTCTAAATGAAATAATTCAGGAATGGAAAATCAAATACTGTATGTTCTCACTTACAAGTGAGAGCTATGGGTACGAAAGAAGCATTATATCACAGAGTGATATAATGAACTTTGGAGACTCAGAAGGGGGAGGGTTGGGTGATGAGGAATAAAAAACTACATATTAGGTACAATGTCCACTAAAATCTTAGACTTCACCACTATACCATTCCTCCATGTAACCAAAAGCTACTTGTACCCTACAAGGTATTGAAATAAAAAAAATGTTTTAAAGAAACCAATAAACAACCCTTAAAAAATCTCTCCCTTGATTTTCCAAAATCCAGCTTTAATATGCTGCCCAGTTCTAGACCTTGTATATACAAATCATCGGAAAATTATAGTCTCTGTAGACATATTTAACAAGTACAAAATACTATGACACAAAAGTATCTAGATCTTATTCCATCTCTTGTGCCCTTTTCCCTTGTGCTGAGGAGCTCTTGGTGTCTGATAGGATTGTCCCCTTCCACCTCCTGGTCCATCTTCCCCTCTGCCCCCATTCTAGGATCCTAAATTGCAGATCCCAGGTAATCCAGTGGGGAAGAACAGAGAAGCAAGGATGGGAATTGGCTTTGAAAGGGGAGGGGCTAGAGTGAGCTATAGGAAGAGAGGCTCTTGGACAGATTTCTGTGGTGAGAGACAAGAAGAGGAATAAGGAAAGAGCATTTGTTGTTACCATAGGCTATGCATTGGATCCTCTCTAATGATATTTGAGAGATTTGAGAAATACCAGTAAGATTGGGATTACTTCTAATTACCCTTGACTGCTGGGATCAGTCTGCAACACCCTGCTGAGACCAAGCCAGGTGGGTGCCTGGGGGGGTTAATTTGTCTGTGGGTATGTGTATAAAACCTTTACATACAAAAAGTATATTAACAATATATTGTATATTATCTAATATATAAAAATAAGTAATGTGTCATGTTATATATGCAATAGATAATATATTCATATATACCTATGTGTATACATATACTATATTTAGGGAATACAGGCTTAAATACTTAAACACCAGCCTGGACAACATGGCAAAACCTCGTCTCTACAGCAAATACAAAAAATTAGCTGGGGGCGTAGTGGTGTGCACCTGTAATCTGAACTACTTGAGGGGCTGAAGCAGGAGGATGGCTTAAGCCCAGGAGTTCGAGGCTACAGTGAACTATGATTGCACCACTGCACTCCAGCCTGGGTGACAAAGTGAGATTCTGTCTCCAAAAAATAAATAAGTAAATAAATATTTAAACTAATGAGGTGTGAGATGATTGGAATATAAGACTAGACAGAATATAGTAATGTATGGAACTGAGTATAATAAAAAATTTAAGGTATATCTGGGGGGTAGAGGCAAACCTGATTTACAAAATCTGAAACCAACTGCTGTTTTCTAGGTATGAAGGGTATTTATGAAAATTATGGAAATTCCTTTGACATTTAGACAATCCTTTCTGTGTGAAAAGCAGTTTCCTCGGGGGAGTTTCTAAATAATAATTTTGCTTTTCTACTGTACAAACAGGAGTCTTTATTGATGTAGCATTCAGTATAAGAATGCCTTCCAGATCACCACTGCACCCTTTCACAAACCATCTTTGATGAAAAATTAAACAGAGACTAAGAGACTTCCTGCTTCACAGCTAATGAACAGGCAGGAACACATTCAGGAAACTTGAAGCAATTTGAAAATTTGCATCTAAACCCTTTTAAAATAAATCATGTGTACTTTTCAAAATTCTGATTATAAAAGCAGTGAGTACTGTTGAATATTATATAGAAAAGAATACTATGTAGAAAATATCTAGACATATTTACATGCAAACATATTTATTATTTGGGGTGTGTGGGTGGGTGTTTTAAAGCATTTCACAAAATATTAAGGAAATCCAGGGTGACAAACACAAAAGCACAGAGGCCGACAGGTATGAAAATGTAAAGGGCCAGACATGTGACAATAGGTGTTAAGCAGTTTATTTGGTAGGAAAGTACTACTTGTGTAGCTATGCGACTGTTGAATTATTGTGTGTGTTAAACAAAACACTATACTAGAAGTATCTAACTCCCCTATGGTTTTTTGTAAGAATGAATTGAAAAAAACCTCTGTGTATGCATTTTTCCTTACATATGTGTGCATGTTTATATATGCAATGTAAAATACCTAGAAAGATAAATCCATAAACTGCTATTGGTGCTTATTTTTGAGAAATCAAACCCACTATGGGGGACTGGTAAGATAAAATGTTAAAGGAGAATTTTTATGTTTTGCTTTTTTAAAAATTGCTTGACTTTTACAATGGGGGTGTAGTCATATATTAATGAGTAATTTATGTTTTATAAAGATTAAGATGTAAATCATTAATTTTGTGTTAAATTTGGAAAGTGAGAAGGATAGACAAAAATCACTCATAATCTTACAAACTGAGATATTGCTAGTGATCAATGTCTTCATCTGCTTGGGCTACTGTAATAAAATATCATACACTGTGGTATAAACAACAAGCATTTTTTTCCCACAGTTCTGGAGGCCAAGAAGTTCAAGATCAGAGTGCCAGCAGGGTTTGGTTCTGGTGAAGGCTCTCTTCCAGGCTTGCAGATGGTCACCTTCTTGCTGTGGCTTTACATGGTGAAGAGAGAGAGAGAGATATTATCTCTTACAGGGGCACTAATTCTATCATGAGGGGTTCACCCTCATGACCACATCTAAATTTGATTACTTTGCAAAGGCCTCACCCACTAATACCATCACGTTGGGGGTTAGAGATTCGCCATAGGAATTTGGGGGAGACCCAAATGTTGAGCCCATCTGAATGATAAAAGTTTGTTGGATGAACAATCTTTTATGGTATATTTCCTTCCAGTCTTTTTTTTTCTAAGTGTATTTAGAATAGTTTGGATTGGATTGTATATACATAGTTTTATACATAGTTTTGTATACTGTCATAACTTCTTTCCTTATCATTTTATCATTATCACCTTAAGATAGATTAATGTAGATGGAATTAGTGGGTCAAAGAACATAGACTTTATATATTTCTTATGCATATTCCTAATTAGCTTTCCAAGAAGGCTGAATAAATTTACCGTTCTGCCAACAGGCTACGAAAGTACTTGTTTCCTATAAAGCAAGTTTTGTTATTGATTACTATTAAATGTTTCTACATTATGAAAAATTTTGCATATTTGGGCCTAAACATTTTTTGTAACTTGTTTGCCTTATAATTATTTATAGTAGCTATTAAGATAGTCCAATCTTTTTTTGTGATTCCTTTTTACATTTACTTTAGGTTTAAAAAGTATTTTCTTATCTAGCTGTTGGAAACAATATATTTTCTTCTAATTGCTGTGGTTTTTTGTTTTTATTTTGTTTTTTATTTATTTTGTTTCATTTTTCTTCTTCACATTTAGCTCTTTGATTCATGTAGGATTTATTTGGATGATAATGTAAGGCAAGAATCTAAGTTGATTTATTTTCTCCTAATACCTTTGATTAAATTTCCTCTTATTAATTGGATGATTATTCTCTTTCTAATTGGTTTATAACGTCTCCTTTATAATAAACTGAATTAATTTATATGCTATAATTTGCTTCTTAGCTATCTATTCTGATTCTTGATTTGTATGTTAGTTCTCATGTTAGAATTTAGTTTTTAAATAGGTTTTTGGTTTTTCATGGGGCTTTCATTCGTTTGAAGTTTTGTTTGTTTGTTTATATTTTTGCTAGGCATGTTTTCCCATAATTTTTTAACCTTTTCAAATATTATTTTGACTGTATTAGTCTCTTTATTCTTCTGGATCAACTTTAGAATTTTTTTTTTGAGTTACAAAAAAGTCCCTTGAAATTTTAGATTAGGATACTTAAAGCTGTGAAACAACATATGAAGAACTATTTTTTTTCTTGAATATTTAGTCTTCCATACAGGAATATATTTTTTTACATCTCTTCATTTATTCAAAGCTTACTCTCTCTCTCTCTCTAGATATGGATATATATATATATATATATACACACACACACACACATATGCCATAATAATGGAAATTTGGATATTATTTGATTGCTGATTGACTCTTGACCCACCCACTTGTCAAATGTCAGCAAACTGAAGTTCCAGCAGGCAGCTCCTTCTAGGGTAGGGAGAAAGCAGTGAGTAAGGCTCTGCATTCGCAGTATTTTCCAGCATAGACTCCCTGAATTGGATCAATGGAATGCATGCCAACTAATGAGGAGATTTCTGGAAACTTCCCTCTGTCCTGGAGTTCTTAGCCAGCCACAGGACCCAGAATTGTCACCATTAATATTTAAGCTAGAGTGGAATTGCTACCAGTCATCATCTATTAAAAGCCAACGAGTGCAAACAGATTTGAATAAAGCAGCAAGAGAATCCAAGACACCATGCATAGGCTTATTCCAGTCACTTTATTGATCTTGCAGTCATTCAACACACATTTTACACAGTTGAAATCACTGAACCCCATTTACTGTGCTATGGCAACATATTACATATAGATGGTGGTATGGTTGACTTCAAATCACTATATTGCATGGCCCTTCACTATTCCAAATATTAAATCCACAGATACAAAGGATATTCTGTATTTGGATTAGGATGAGACAAATAAAAATATTTACCCCTGATTGTTTGCACCACAGCTAATTCTAAATTTCTTGCTCGGGAAAAATTATTTGGACACTTGTATGGTTCATAAGAGTACCCACATAGGACTTGGCCCCATGAGCTGATGTAGGATAGCAGCCACTAGTCCTTTACTCCACAAAGGGCTCCACTGAACTCTTCACTATGCCACACACAGCCACCTGCCATGCACATTATTTCCTCCAATATGCCAGATACAAAGGTAGGATTCCCACACCTATGCAGCTTCAATGACAGTGCTTTGTAAGGAGGTGGCAAGTACCAGTGGGATAGGTAGTCAACTATTTTGCTCAACTTGAGGGGACTCAGGAAGACCTCTACCCCAGATATCTCCTCCTACTCAGGTGCTACAGTGCTCAACACCCACTATTAGAAATTCAGTACTTTTGGGTTAAACATTCTTGTTTCTCTTTAGATTTCATTTAACATGTAAATCTGGTTTTGGAGGTGCAAAGTCATTAACACCTTACTTGAAAATAGTTTCTCAAAATTAAAGAAACTGACACTATTTAAAAATGTAAGCCCTAGGGGTTGGAGAAATCCTCTGAAAGGGGTGTTGGGGAGGAGGAAACGGGAGAAACTTGTGGAAGGCAAGTTGACTATTTTGTGATTTTACCAGGCATAGCCTTAGATACATAACCATGACTGATGTCATATAAACCATTATACATGTTTACTCATGTTATTTCCAGACATTTTATGCTTTTTTTTTTTATATAGAGTCTTGCTATGTTGCCCAGGCTGGAGTGCAATAGCACAATCTTGGCTCACTGCAACCTCTACCTCCTGGGTTCAAGTGATTCTCCTGCCTCAGCCTCCCAAGTAGCTGGGACTACAGGTGCCTGCCACCATGCCCTTGAATATTTAGTCTTCCATACAGGAATGTATTTTCTTACATCTCTTAATTTATTCAAAGCTTACTCTCTCTCTCTCTAGATATGGAGATCTATATATATACATACACACACAGGCCATAATAATGGAAATTTGGATATTATTTGATTGCTGATTGGCTCTTGACCCACCCACTTGTCAAGTATCAGCAAACTGAAGTTCCAGCAGGCAGCTCCTTCTTGGGTAGGGAGAAAAATATATATATATATATATATATTTGTATTTTTAGTAGAGACGGGGTTTCACTGTGTTGGCCAGGGTGGTCTTGAACTCCTGACCTCGTGATCTGCCCAGCTCGGCCTTCCAAAGTGCTGGGATTACAGGCGTGAGCCACTGTGCCCAGCCAACATTTTATACTTTAATTAACATTATTAGTACAACTTTTAAAAAATTTATCTCCCCCTTTTTAAATCCCTTCTTCACCAAGGATTTATTGGCTGCATTGTAAATCCTTTATATTTGAGAAGACTAATGTATTAGGGTTCTTCAGATGAACAGACCCAATTAGATATGTGTATGTATCTGGAGAAAGAGATTAATTTTAAGAGATTGACTCACACAATTCTGGAGGCTGGCAAATCCCAAATCTGTAGGGTGGGCCAGCAAGCTAAGACTCAGGAAGAGGTGATGTTGCAATTCATGTGTGAAGGCCATCTGCTGGCAGAATTCCTTCTTATTTGGGGGCCAGCCTTCATGTTATTAAAGGCTTCAACTGATTGGATGAGGCTCACCTACATTTTGGAGGATAATATGCTTTATTCAGAGTTCACCAATTTCTATGTTAATCCCACCCACAAAAACACCCTCACACATATATCCAGAATAATGTTTGGCCAGGCCAGGCACGGTGCCTCATGCCTGTAATCCCGTCACTTTGGGAGGCCAAGGCGGGAGGATTGCTTGAGCCCAGTAGTTTGAGACCAGTCTGGGCAACATAGTGAGACTCTGTCTCTAAAAAAAAATAATAAATAAATAATAATAATGTTTGGCCAAATATCTGGGTATCGTGGTCCAGCCAAATTGACACATAAAATTAATTATCACAACAAATTTCCCAAGTCTGTCTCCAATCCTTAAATTTAATATAGTACAGATACAATTTAAATAAAAACTCCAAAGATTGCCTTGAGCTAGGGTTGCTGATAAAGGCCAGACTCACTCACTGGCTAAGTAAAATGATTCTGCTTGCTGTCAACTCAGAATCATTTGTCTCTCTATTTGTTAGACTAGCAGTTCTCAAAGTTTTTGTTCCAGGACTTTTTCACACTCTAAAAATTATTGAGGACCCCAAAGAACATTTGTTTTTGCTTATGTAGGGTAAATTCTATGATATTTACCTTATTGTACCATAAAATTAATACATTTTTAAATGTTTACTAATGCATATGCAAACAACCAATAACAGAGTCAGTCTGTGTTAACATTAGCAACATTTTTATATTCAATAACTGTATTTCCCAAAACGAAAACAAAAAGTACTGAGAAAAGTGGCATTGTTTTACATTTTTAGAAATTTGATACAATGTAAAGGAACTGGATTTTTATAGCTGTTTCTGCATTCAATTTGTTACCATCTATTAAAGTATATGGAAACAATCTGGCTTTGCACAAACATGAAATTGGAAAAGGAGAAGTATTTTATTAGCCTTTTTAGATACTTGGATATTCTTCTTCTAAACCATATGTTACATACTACCAAATACCCATTGTTTATCAGCCAGTAGTCTTTTTAAGTAAAAATAATGTTCCACGGGGGAAAAAGCGAGCAAATAGAAAACACCTAGCTCAACTCACGACTCAAATAAATGCAAGTAGTCTGGAATCACAGATGTAGTCCTGGGCACAAAGGAGGGTGCGGAACAGTGGGGAGCGACTCTGAAGAAGGGAGCAGATGAAACGCAGCCTATCCTCTTCAGAGCTGATGATGAAAAATGATGGCTGTTTAAAAGGCTTGTCATGCTGGGGGTCATCAGCACATGTCCCCTTTGCTTGACTTGGGGCCCCAGAGTGCTCTCTGAGGCCTCCTGACCATTTTGGCTTCCACCAACTGCTTTGCTCAGTTTCTAAGACCTGCTCACCAGGAGCCTGACTTTCACCTTAGCTTCACCATCTGGTTTTGAGTGCTTTGTCCGGCTTCAGAGTGCTACTGTGCTAGGCTCAAGCTTGTCCAGCTTCTGACGCTGGACATTTTCTCCACAACAGTATCCCTTTGAGTCTGATGTGCTAATCTTCTCTTTGGTTCTAGAGCTTTTTATTTTTTCTTAGAATTTATGATCCAGCAATTGCAAGACACAAGCCTGTCTTTTGAATTAAAAAAAAAAAGTTCTAAAGATGGATATTTTCTATTTTTAAAAAATCTCTAAGTGGCTAAACAAATAGCTACCACATGATATCTTTGGGGATGGAGAAAAATTTGTATTCCAATAGAAAATATACATTATCTAGGGCATATCCTTCAAAATGATCAAATGATCAAATTCTAGCTTGTTCATTGTCCTTTTTTTTTGGAAACAGAGTCTCACTCTGTCACCCAGGCTGTAGTGCAGTGGCATGATCTCAGCTCACTGCAACCTCTGCCTCATGGGTTCAAGGGATTCCCGTGGCTCAGCCTCCTGTGTATCTGGAATTATAGGCATGCCACACCACCACACCCAGCTAATGTTTATATTTTTAGTAGAGCCAGGATTTTGCCACATTGGCCAGGCTGGTCTCAAACTCCTGACCTCAAGTGATTTGTCCACCTTGGCCTCTGGAAGTTCTGGGATTACAGGCATGAGGCACCATGCCTGGTCTCATTGTCTTTGAGCCCTATTCATTGTCTTTGTAAGTTGTAGGTAACTGATAGATAAGTAAATTCTGTCTTGTCAGGCAGTGATTTTAATTAACTTCCTCCTTATGTGGAAAAACCAGCTTTGTCTTTATTTGCAATTATTTTGTGAGATAAACAATGTTCCCTATTGTTTAAATTGGGTTTTCTATTACTTGCAGCCAAAAGCCTCCTGAATGACATATCAGGGTCAGAAATACTATGTTGCCTGTCCCCACAGCTTTACTGTATAAAAACTCTGAAAGATGTTTGATGAAACCTATTTTAAGTGATGACATATAGTAAGTGGGAAGGATGACACATGTGTGCCCTTAGGTGGCTGGATGCTTTTTTTTTTTTTTTTTTGAGTCCAAGGATTAGAAAAGAAATTAGTTCATATGTGCTTACACTAGGCTAACATAGTTGCAGTTTTTATTTTTCATACTAACTTACAAAACCAAGTCTCACTCACATATTTACATTAAACTGGAAGTAGCCATTGGAATTCAAGGAAAAATGGTCAAGCAGAAAAGTCTTCAGTTAATGGAATATTAATACTACAGTGATTAATAAACAAGGTATAATTTATTGCCATTGCATATCATTGTCAGCACTTCATCTGTTGATCATTTGTTTCAGTCCTGCAGGTGGCTGAGTTTGTAGCTCACCGTAGAACTGAGTGCTAGTTTCTAGCATAATACGCAAGACCCTTCTGTCACCTTTAAGGGATGGTACTTAGTTATAGTTTGGGCAAGCTTTTAGTACATATACAAGAGACCATTTATGAATTCCCTTTGATGATTACAGTTACCATAAAACCTCTCCCCAACTATAGAAACCACCCCTGTCCCCCAGTTTGCAGGCACTTGTAAATTAGAGCCTTTCTTTTTTTTTTTTCTATTTGTCTAAGCATGCTCTGAAAATTGGGTTTCCATTTAGGGTGATAAAAATGTTCTGGAACTACATGGTTGCTATGTTTGCACAAAATTGTGAATGTACTAAACACCACTGAACTATACATGTACCTTAGCTGTACATTGTAAATGGTTAAAATGGTAACTTTAATGTATGTATATGCATTTTATCACAGTAAAAAAATAGCTTGGGCTGGACTCAGTGGCTCATGCCTGTAATCCTAGTACTTTGGGAGCCCGAGGCAGGCAGATTACCTGAGGTCAGGAGTTCAAGACCAGCCTGGTCAACATGGTGAAACCCCTGTCTCTACTGAAAACACAAAAACTAACTGGGTGTGGTGGTGTGTGCCTATAATCCCAGCTACCCGGGAGGCTGAGGTGGGAGAATCATTGGAACCTAGGAGGTGGAGGCTACAGTGAGCCGAGATCACACCACTGCACTCCAGCCTGGGTGACAGAACGAGACTCTGTCTCAAACAAACAAACAAAATTGCTTGAAAAAAACTTTAAAAATCCTTTCCAATGATTTTGATATGAAGCCAGGTTTCAGAAGATCTGCATGAGAAATGGAAGATATACCTAAGAAATAACTAATTCTAAGAGAAGAGATTTGAGGTATCCAAGCTTGACCTAAGAATGGTCCCCCAGCTCAGATAGGAGGGTGAGTTGTAGGCACACTTGGTTTCTGTCACCAAGCCCTTAGAGGTATGAATGTTAAAGGCATCTTCAATAAAACAGCAAATATTAACTAGAAGATGCAATTCAAAATGGCCGACTGAGCAGGCATTGACTTACCCTTCCTCTTCAATCCCTTTTGACAGAATGAAAATGAAAGCTAGGAGACAAAACAAGACAAACAAAACCAAATCAGCTTCAGGATAGAAGAATGGACTCAACTGAAAATCAAATCAGAGGAAGACTGAGCTGAGGGCTTCTCCCAAAATGATGGAAAATAAGAGAAAAAAATGAGTTATGAAGGATAGATCTAAAGTTCCTAATAACTTTATTATTATAGGTCATCCAGAGATGTTGAAAACGTAAAAACAATCAATAGAATATTTCTTTTCTAAATCCCATAGCTGAAGAAATAAGAGTTCAGTTTTAAAAGGGCTAAGTACCTAGCAGAATTAGTGAAAAAATAACTAGTCATTGAAACATCCTACTAAAAAATCTGAACTACAAAAATAAGGAAAAAGTCCTGAGAGCTTATAGTCAGGAAAAAGGAACAGATTACCTATATTGAATCAGAACCACCGAAAATAGATCATCAGAGAAAATGGAGTAATTCACCACCCTGCCAAAATTTAAATCAAGAATGAGAAAAAAATAAAGATATTTTCAGATATGTAAGGACTTGAAAAGTTTATCCTTCACAGACTCTACATTAAGAATTACTCAAAATTGAAGGTATCAAAATGAAAAATAAATCCAGGAAAGAGAAAGACATAGGACACAAGGAAAATGAACAAAGATACTAGTAAAACTTATATGTAAGTCCAAATAATTCTTGATAATATGGATGAAAACCTTAAGGCAATTTTAAGGAATTATTCCTAAGAAAATAAAAGCCTTATGTTAAAAATAAAAACTATCACAATCCACAGTAGCACTGTCCAATAAAAATATAATGCAAGCTATAAATATGAGCCATTTATGTGATTTAAAATTTTCCAGTGGCCATATTAAAAAGAGTAAAAAGAAACAGGTAAAATTACTGTTAATAAAGTATTTTATCTAGCCCAATATATCAGAAATACTATCATTTCAAAATATCAGTATAAGAATTATTAGCAATAGATTTTACATTTTTTTCATACTAAGGTTTTGAAATCTGGTGTATATTTTATTCTTACAGCACGTCTCAATGCAGTCTAGCCACATTTTAAGTGCTCCACAGCCACAGGTGTCTGGACCTATCGTATTGGACAGCACAAATCTAGAGTTAAGAGTGCAAATGATTTTAAGAAAATGAAGATTTAGGTGGGGAGTAAAAGCGTGTAAACAGTCTTGTCTTATTCTTAGAGTAGGCAGCAAGGTAAAAATGCTGACCAGAAAATGTTAAGAATTAATATTAACCAATGTATAAATCCTAAAATACTAAAGAAAAAAGTAGAAGTAATCAAATGAAAGGCAGAAAGTGAAGACAAAATAAAAAAAACAGAAATCATGGCTGATATTTAAAAAATTATAGTCCATTCAAATTTTGGAATGCTGTGCTGCAGTTAAAAAGAATGAGGTATGCTGTGGATGTGTCATAAACAGTGTCCGACAGTGCCCAGTGATTCCTGCTCATTGACATTTATACCCTTGTGTAACTGATTTTCTTTGGGTGTGGGCTGGACTTACTGGCTCTCTTCTTGAACAGAAGTGATGAGATGTCACTTCCATGATTAGGTCATTAAAAAGGATTTGGTTTCCATCTTGAATGCACTCTCTTGCACTGTCTCGAATCACTTACCCTGGAGGAAGCCAGTTGCCATGTCCCAAGGCAACTCTGTGGGGAGGCCTGGGTAGCAAAGGCCTGAGGCCTGGCAACAGCCACGTGAGTGAACTTAGGAGAAGATTCTCTCGCTCCCAGTTAAGCATTCAGATGAGACCACAGCCTCGGCCAACAGCTTGCCTGCAGTCTCATGAGACACTTTGAACCAGGTCACCTAAGTGAGTTATATGTGAAACTTATCCACAGAAACTGTGAGATAATGAATGTTGGTTGCTTTAAACCCCTAAGTTTTTGGGTAATTTTTCTGCAGCAATGGATACTAATACAGTAGCTTTAATTTAACATTAAGTATAAAAACTCAATTACTGTTTAATATATGTAGTAGGATCCCATATATGTGTATGCATGTGTGTGTGTGTGTGTATATATATATATATATTTTTTTTTTTTGAGACAGAGTCTCGCTCTGTCATCCAGGCTCGAGTGCAGTGGTGCAATCTCGGCTCACTGCAAGCTCTGCCTCCTGGGTCATGCCATTCTCCTGCCTCAGCCTCCCAAGTAGCTGGGACTACAGGTGCCCGCCACCACACCTGGCTAATTTTTTTGTGTTTTTTTAGTAGAGACGGGGTTTCACCATGTTAGCCAGCATAGTCTTGATCTCCTGACCTTGTGATCCACCCACCTTGGCCACCCAAAGTGCTGAGATTACAGGCGTGAGCCACCGTGCCCAGCCATCAGATCCCATATATATTAAAAACACAAAAATAAAAATGTATGGGAGGTAGATAGAGTAAGATTAATTGATATGTAATTATTTCTGCCTTTCCTCTTCTCCTTTTCCTCCCTCTACCCACTAAAGTGAGTCTTCGCCTTCTCCCACCCTGCTTTTAGATACTGAATCAAGACAATGCATATAAAGGGATGTGCCTGAAAGTAGGGAGGATTTACTAAGAGGCCAAGCTAGTCTACGCAGTACAGAGCTGAAAATTAGGGAGAAGAGAGAGGAGAAAGACAGGCACAAACTGAGGCTTGAGAAGAGTTTTGTAAGTTAGCATGCGAGATCCCTGGAGCAGCTTGAAAAGTGGAGTGTGTGGTGTGAATTGGGGCACCTTTAAGGGTTTTCAAAAGATCCGTACAGGGGTTGGAAATGCTTTTTAATGAGCATTTTATGCATAGACTTTATTTCTTTAAATTTAACTTTGTTCAGAGACTGGACTATGTGGAGAATATAATTTATTAGAGTTATGTGTGTATAGAGATAAATATTGACACACGAAAACCTTGTAAGGAAGCAATGAAAATTGTAGTCTATGTTCTTCTTGTAGATTTGAAATTTCATTAGCAAGCCTTTATTGATAAAAATTTGAAGGAGCTGTTTTAGTAAAATTTCTGTAAGATGTTGATGGTATAAGAGTCACCAATTATGACATAATTTGCACCAATAGCTATGACACAGACAGGGATGAGTGTTGGTGGCCCCAGTGGTGACATGAGACAGAGCAAGAGAGAAAAATGGTGATACCACCAGTACCCAAGAGGCCTTTATTATAAACACCTGTGAAACACTGAGAATTCATTAAAAGGAACTTTGAGGGGTGCCAAAATATATACTGTGGGAGAGTCAGAGAAATTCTGTTTCCTGACTGACTGGAAACCCCAGGATTGCGAAGCCTGGAGAAATAAGGATGACATTTTCATAAGACTACTGACACCCCCCAATTATCCCCTAAGCAATGCTCCAAAAACTATCAGTAAATTAGGTCAGCTCCAGAGTGCAGAGAAATGGGAACTCTCAAATAGTGTGATGACAGTATAAATTGGGAAAAAAACAACTTAGTAGATGGCAGCTTGGCTTTTAAAATATCTGAAGGAAGGTAATTCTCCATCCATATTCCCATTTCCACATTCCCTAAACATCTTAATCATCCTTTGCCTCTGAAAGGTTGCAAACCACCAGGGGCATTACACTTACTCTGGTGTAATAACTATGTGTTGTGTGTTTCCCTTGTGTTGACATGGTGCTGGAAGCCATGGGATCCAAACATCCTGCAGTGTATGTCCCTGCCCATCAGTTCTTATAATCTGGTCAAGGAGAAAATACACACCCGCTGAACAGTCGGTGACAGTGTTGGGCACATAAGACTATCTACTGACTGCCAAAGTACAGAAATACAAGTACAGGAAAACCTTTCTTTCTTCCTTCCCTACCTCTAGCCATTTAACAAACATCTATTGAGCAATTACTATGTGCCAAGTTCTGTACTAAGTCCTGGAGAAAAAAAGTTAGCAAAAACCCTGGCATTCAAATATGTTGATGTAGATTGGGGAGACAGATGAAACAATCATACAAATAAATATGAAATTATATAAAGTGAGGAAGAAAAACAACATGGTGCTTTGAAAATACATAACAATATGTATGGATGATAACATGATGTAGTAGAATGACTATGGGCTTTGCAGCCTGGAAGACGTGGCTTAAATCATTATTTCTCTACCTGGGGCAAAGGGCCATTTTTGTTCCCTGGGGACACTGGGCAATGTTGGGTACAGTTTTGGTCATCTCAATTGGAGGTTGGGGTGGGGAGGGGGGATGCTACCAACATCTACTGGGATGCTGCTAAACATCCTACAACGCATACAATGCTGCACTCCCTAACAAATATTATCTGTCCCAAAACGTCAATAGTGCTAAGATTGAGAAACCTCGGTTTAGACCCTTGAATATGAGATTCAAGTCTAGTTTGACTCCAAATTCCCTGCTCCTCTTACCAACCACCCTTTGCCTCCTACTAAGTAGCCAAAAGATGATATTGCTCATCTTGCTTCTAGTATTTCCTTTACTTCCTTGAACCTGTTAGGCTAGGTCTGGATTTGCATCACAGTTGTCATTGCTGTGGTATAGCGGCATGAGGTCAGACTTCAGATTCCAAGAGCCCCTGTTTCAAACTTACTTTGTCACTTTCTATCTCTGTAGTATTGGGCAAGTCATTAGACCTCTCTGAGCCTCAGGGTTCTCAACAGTGAGATGAAAACGATGGCACACGTCAAGCATGTGGGCATAATACACACGCAAGAAAGGGCTGCTGTTATGATTATTTACAGCAGAGAATGGCATTGCCTGTAAATATGGGCTCCTAGATCCAGGGAAATAGAATAGTTTGTCCAGAATTAGAACCATATCTGACATGTAAATTAGAGTTTTATACTTTCGTTCACAAAATCTTTTTGAGATATGAAATAAATGTCGTAGGTTTGAAGAGAGAAAAGCATTGGACATATATATCTGTAAAAGAAAAAGACAGGACCTTTGGTGTTTCTGTATACAGAGCCATTGCTTTCTGTTAAAGGAATCTATCTGAGTAAGAAGCTTCCAGCTAAAGCACTTTAGCTGTAACTTTTGGCAGCAGTGGTGTTGGGACTCTTAAACACCCTGTGTTTCTGGAAAGCTGGAGTCAGGGTTTTTGTTCCTGGAAGCGACGTTAAATTGTCCATTTACATCCAGTAAGTCTATTAACCACTGATTGTAATGCATCACAGCACTTTGGAGATATTTGGGCATCAATTCTATCACACTATTTCCTCCTGGCTACCACCTTTTTTGACACTTTATCCAGATGAGCAAGTTGTTGTCAATGGATCTGCATAACTCTGAGCAGCTCTGTGCAAGGAGGCCATGGAAGGGCAAGTGACCCCTCCAACTGAATGGTCAAGGGAGCCACAGACACCTCAAGCTAGAGGCTCAGAGGCACGTAAAGGATCATGTTTGGACTAGTTTCTAATCCTGCTCAGCCACTCACTAGTGGTGCAACTTGAGTTCACCAACCTTTCTGAACTTTAGCCTCCTTATTTTGGTTTCCTGTGTCTGGCCCGTTGTGAGTACTTTTTAAAGTTTTAGGTATTACCACTGTGACATAAGTATTATTCTCCCCATTTTTATGTGGGAATATCGAGTGATATTCAGAAGGGTAAGCTCGAAGCCATATATTTGGTTGGTGATGCAACCAGTATTTAAACCAAAGTTTCTCAATCTTGGTACTATTGACATTTTACACTGGAATGTCTCATTAGTATATTTTCATTGGTTACATGTTGCAACAACAACATTTTAGGAACATGGTGTAAGAGAAAATATGTTTTGGCTGGGCGGGGTGGCTCATGCCTATAATCCCAGCACTTTGGGAGACTGAGGCAGGTGGATCATCTGAGGTCAGGAGTTCGAGACCAACCTGGCCAACATGGTGAAACCCTCATCTCTACTAATAATACAAAAATTAGCTGGGCATGGTGGCGCACACCTGTAATCCCAGCTACTTGGGAAGCTGAGGCAGGAGAATTGCTTGAACCTAGGAGGCGGAGATCGCAGTGAGCCAAGATTGCACCACTGCACTCCAGCCTGGGTGGCAAGAGTGAAACTCCATCTCCAAAATAAATAAATACATAAAAATAAAACCAAAAACTATAGTGAATACACAGATTCATTTTTATTTGATTGGGCCGAGGCCTCACTGACATGTCTTTGACACATTTTGAGCAGCCCTAGAAAGGTTTCCACAACAGCTCCCTCAGTCTAACTACACACATGTCCCAACAAAACATCGCTTCATTCCTGAAAGAAGCCATGTGGGTCTTGCCATGAATACACAGCCAAGACTATAAAGAGGTCCTTGAAAGTGCACTGCTCAGTCTGCTCTTGAGAAAGAAAGAATGAAATTTGTTAATTCAGTGGGGTTAGCATGTAGACAAGCCACAGTTGGAGTGTAGAGAAGAGGTGCAGAACAGATTTAATTGCAGGCCTAAGACGGCTGTCCTTAGGAAACGCCTGCTTGCAAGGTTAGCCCTAGGCTGGCATCTGGGAACTCAGATGTAGGGAGGATTCCCACAATTCCTTAACTGGTAAAAGTTGCCTGAAGTGTCTGTGTAAACAGTGTGGTTGATGCTGTACACCTGCCTTCCTCTGGAAGTCTGGTATTTTAGTATATGTCAGGCAAAGGGTGCCTATGTCACCATTCCCCAACAAAAACTCTGGGCCCTTGGCCTTCTTGGTTGGTAGATCTTCACGTGTGTTGTCACAACTTGAGGCTGGAGAAATCAAGTGTGTCCTGTGTGACTCCACTGGGAGAGGGCTCTTTGTTGTTTGTGCCTAGTTTCCTTGAGACATCACCCCATGTGTATTTTCTCTTTATTGGTTTTGCTTTGTGTTGTTTTGCTGAAATAAATCATACCCAGGCAGATGACTATACACTGAGTCCTATGATTCCTCCTAGAAAATCCTCCAACCTGGGGATGGTCTTGGAGATCCTTGATGCAGAAGAGCAGCTGTTGGCAGAAATAAAAGACCTTTTAAGCTAAATACTTACAAAAACTTGACACTTGACATCACTGGTACTTTTAAATTACTAAAGCAATAGCACTCCAGTTGAGATTACTATAGCATACAATTGAGTACATAAACAACAATTTTCTGGATTACAAGCAGCCCAAGGCAATCAAACATGTGGTAGGTTGTTTTTACCTTTTATATAAGACTCTCCTGAGAAAACCATGAGAGAGCTGGAAGCAGGGCCCAACCAGCTGAAAATTAATTAGAAACTTTTTTCTTCCTCCTAAACTGTTAAAAGTCACTCAATCTCAGGACATAACTTACTTGGAAAATTCAAATTTCTCTTGAAGATTTAGATTCAGCCCTTCTTTACTGAAGTAACAGCTACTGAAGAAATATATACAAATGTTGTTATCTGAGGCTTGAATGCAGTCTCTGGAAAAAACTTTAGAGTAATGTCATCTTAAAGAACAGTCCAAAGCACTTTATGAAAAGGAAATAAAAATGAATAGTGAATAATGAGTATGCAGGAAACTGAGGATGACTGTCCTCAGGGAATTATTTATTGAATCTCTGATTTTTAATGTATGGTTCCCAGAGTGTCTTTAGAATTGAGACTTTCATCCAGCCTTGGTGTTTTAGGACTTGGAACTCTGCACCAAACCCTGGAATTTCTCAGTGCACTTTCTCACCAGTTAGATCATACTCAGAGCGCTTAGAAGGGATGCAGGAGCCAAATGGTCTGCAGTCAGTTATGTTAATGGAGCGATCCACACTTCTCCGATTTCCTCTCTTCTGCGGGGAGAGCCACATGACAAAAAACATGTCAGTTATAGGCACCAAGGATAATTCTCTACTGTCCAACTTTGGGCATAAAAAGTCCAGGATGTTTCTGGTGACTCTTGTGGAGCTGCAATACGTGACTGACAGTTTTTTGTGCCCCATTTGCTTTCTCTGGAGAACAGAGAGCTGTCTGGAGTTGCACTGGCTAGGAGGGCAGAGCCAACTGTAAGCAATGGGAACACATTGCTGAGAGCCTTTCATGTACACAGCATGACCTGGGGAAGCAGGAACTTGATGAAGATAGAGGAACCATTCTTGGCCTTAAAGCTGTGTGCAATCTGACATGTGTATCATACCAACAGGATAAAAGGAATTAATCAAGAAGCATGAACTCGTTATTGAAAGATTGGTTATCCAACAATCTCAACTTTCTGGAACCCAGATAAAACTTAGAAATTAAACACAAAATGGAGTCTGTTCCAAGATGGCCAAATAGGAACTGCTCTGGTCTGCAGCTCCCAGTGTGAGCAATGCAGAAGATGGGTGATTTCTGCATTTCCAACTGAGGTACCTGGTTCATCTCATTGGGACTGGTTGGACAGTGGGTGCAGCCCATGGAGGGTGAGCTGAAGCACGGTGGGGCATCGCCTCACCCTGGAAGTGCAAGGGGTCAGGGCATTTTGCTTTCCTAGCCAAGGGAAGCCATGACAGACTGTACCTGGAAAAACGGGACACTTTCGCCCAAATACTGCACTTTTCCCATGATCTTAGCAACTGGCAGAGCAGGAGATTCTCTCCCGTGCCTGGCTCGGCAGGTCCTATGCCCACAGAGCCTTGCTCACTGCTAGCACAGCAATCTGAGATCAACCTATGAGGCTGCAGCCTGGCAGGCGGAGGGGCATCTGCCATTGATGAGGCTAGAGTAACTAAACAAAGCAGCTTAGAAGCTCGAACTGCACAGAGCCCATCGCAGCTCAGCAAGGCCTACTGCCTCTACAGAATCCACCTCTGTGGGCAGGCCATAGCTGAACAAAAGGCAGCAGACAACTTCTGCAGACTTAAATGTCCCTGTCTGACATCTCTGAAGAGAGCAGTGGTTCTCCCAGCACGGTGTTTGAGCTCTGAGAACAGACAGACTGCCTCCTCAAGTGGGTCCCTGATCCCCATGTAGCCTAACTGGGAGACACCTCCCAGTAGGGGCCAACAGACACCTCATACAGGCAGGTGCCCCTCTGGGATGAAGCTTCCAGAGGAAGGATCAGGCAGCAATATTTGCTGTTCTGCAAAACTTGCTGTTCTGCAACCTCTGCTGGTGATACCCAGGCACACAGCATCTGGAGTGGACCTCCAGCAAACTCCAACAGACCTGCAGCTGAGGGTCCTGACTGTTAGAAGGAAAATTAACAAACAGAAAGGAATAGCATCAACATCAACAAAAAGGACATCCACACCAAAACCCCATCTGTAAGTCACCGACATCAAAGACCAAAGATAGATAAAACCACAAAGATGGGGAGAAACCAGAGCAGAAAAGCTGAAAATTCTAAAAACCAGAGTGCCTCTTCTCCTCCAAAGGATCGCATCTCCTCACCGGCAACAGAGCAAAACTAGACAGAGAATGACTTTGACAAGCTGACAGAAGTAGGCTTCAGAAGGTTTGTAATAACAAACTTCTCCAAGTTAAAGGAGCATATTCCAACCCATTGCAAGGAAGCTAAAAACCTTGAAAAAAGGTCAGATGAATGGCTAACTAGAATAAACAGTGCAGAGAAGACATTAAATGACGTGATGGAGCTGAAAACCATGGCACAAGAACTTCGTGATGGAGGCACAAGCTTCAATAGCCTATTCGATCAAGTGGAAGAAAGGATATCAGTGATTGAAAAACAAATTAATGAAATAAAGCAAGAAGACAAGATTAGAGAAAAAAGAGTAAAAAGAAATGAACAAAGCCTCCAAGAAATATGGGATTATGTGAAAAGACCAAATCTACATTTGACTGGTATACCTGAAAGTGACAGGGAGAATGGAACCAGGTTAGAAAACACTCTTCAGGATATTATCCAGGAGAACTTCCCCAA
>NW_012107119.1:23524-23739 GCF_000951045.1 Mandrillus leucophaeus | reverse complement strand
GATACTCCTCGAGAAGAGCAACCCCAAGACACATAATTGTCAGATTCACCAAGGTTGAAATGAAGGAAACAGTGTTAAGGGGAGCCAGAGAGAAAGGTCGGGTTACCCACAAAGGGAAGCACATCAGACTAACAGCGGATTTCTTGGCAGAAACCCTATAAGCCAGAAGAGAGTGGGAGCCAATATTCAACATTCTTAAAGAAAATAATTTTCAA
>NW_012107119.1:22979-23474 GCF_000951045.1 Mandrillus leucophaeus | reverse complement strand
TGGAATGTCTACTTGACAGTGTCTTCTCTGCTTATACAATGGTTAGATTCCAAAAGTATTTATTAATCTAAAATTATACAACATCAGTAATTGCAATTCTTCCTGTAGAGTTCATGCATTTATTTATTATTTATTTATTATTTATTGAGGCAATAATTAATAGTCTACCAACCAAAAAAAGTCCAGGACCAGACAGATTCACAGCTGAATTCTACCAGAGGTACAAAGAAGAGCTTTTACCACTCCTTCTGAAACTATGCCAATCAATAGAAAAAGAGGGAATTCTCCCTAATTCATTTTATGAGGCCAGCATAATCCTGATACGAAAGCCTGGCAGAGAACCAATAAAATCAGAGAATTTTAGCCAATATCCCTGATGAACATCGATGCAAAAATCCTCAAAATACTGGCAAACTGAATCCAGCAGCACATCAAAAAGCTTATCCACCATGATCAAGTTGGCTTCATCCCTGGGATGCAAGGCTGGTTCAACAT
>NW_012107119.1:0-20309 GCF_000951045.1 Mandrillus leucophaeus | reverse complement strand
TGATAGACTGGATTAAGCAAATGTGGCACATATACACCATGGAATACTATGCAGCATAAAAAAGGATGAGTTCATGTCCTTTACAGGGGCATGGATGAAGCTGGAAACCATCATTCTGAGCAGACGATCACAAGACAGAAAACCAAGCACCCATGTTCTCGCTCATAGGTGGGAACTGAACAATGAGAACACTTGGACACAGGGTGGGGAACATCACAGACTGAGGCCTGTCAGGGGGTGAGGGACTGGGGGAGGCATAGCATTAGGAGAAATTCCTAATGCAAATGACGAGTTGATGGGTGCAGGAAACCAACATGGCACGTGTACACATATGTAAGAAACGTGCACATTGTGCACATGTACCCTAGAACATAAAGTATAATAAAAAACAACAACAATGACAACAACAACAAAAAACAAGGTATTATTTGGAAACCTTGTATTTTGTATATTAAAATTCTACTTTTACTCTATTTTTCAAGGTATGAAATATACTTAAGAACTTTCAGTTTATAAAATGGTATAGATAAGAGGAAATCTATACAAGTGACTTAAATGTATCAACTCTATGTGAAGATGTGCAATTACTGATACTGTATAATTTTAGACTGATAAACACTTTTGGAATCTAACCATTGTATAAGCAGAGAAGACACTGTCAAGTAGACATTCCGGGGCTGGGTGGGGTTTAATAGATAAGGAGAGATCCATTAGGTCCTACACAGTCAAATTTGAGAAAAGCACTTGCAATTAGGTTTTAGACTTGCCCTTCTTCTGTTAGCTTGTGTTTTTATTTTATTGAAGTGCATCATAGAACCCAATCAAAAAGAGAATAGAGCCAAAGGAAATTCAATTCTTATTTGATAATTCATTTTTCAGAGAATTAAATCATGTCTTTTTAAGGCAGCTCAGATGAAACTGGAGGCCAGTATCTTAAGTGAAACAACTCAGAAACAGAAAACAAATACCACATGTTCTCACCTATAAGTGGAAGCTAAATAATGTGTACACAAGAACATAGAGTGTGGAATGATAGACACTAGACTCAGAAAGGTGAGGAGTGGGACTTAAGTGGAGGATGAGAAATTAATCGGTACAATTGTACTTCGTTCTGATAACAGATACCCTAAAAGCCCTGACTTTACCACTACACAATATATCTATGTAACAAAATTACATCTGTATCTCAGAAATTTATATAAGTAAGATGAAAACATGAAATTCATATGTAAGCATGATTTCTTATTAAAAAAAATGAGACAGCAAACAATATAAGGACTAATTAAACAAGACAGAAAATTGAAAATATAAACAAAAGCAAAAAACTAAAAGGAGAAACATCTTTCTGAAGACTGAGAGTAGGAAAACACCTCATAAAATTATTTGATTCTTAAATTATGTGTCAGAATATATTATTTGAAAACTCTTCAGCAGTTCAAAGTAAGAAAGTATAAATTCAATAAAGTTAAACAATTTGAAGGCATTAACAACTGAGCTAAAATGTAGCCGGGTAAAATGTATAATGATACAAATGAGATGAATACATGATACAAAAAAAGCATTAAAGTACTTAATAGGGAAAACAGGATTGAGAGTAAAATAAGTCAAATGAAAATGTGAAGGTCAAGTTTACAAAGTTTTCTCAAAATATATAAGAAAATAACTAGATGAAAATACACAGATGTTACAATTTAAGAAACCAAATACAAAAATTTTTAAAAACCAATCATTAACATGTTCTGCAATATTTAAAAGTGAAACTATAAATTAAAAAATAATACAAACACCAAGTCAATTGATTAACATTGTTTTCCAAAGAATGCCATTTTAAAATTGTAATAAATCCAATCCACAAATATTTCTTTTCTTTACTGAAAACTTTTTGCTTACTTTATTTCCATTTTTTTCTAATTTTCATGATTTATTATAACATATTAAGAAAATCGAACATATTCATATAGGTGCTTCTTATGTATCCTTGCTTCCTAACTCTAATTTTCTGTCATTTCTGGCTCTTTAAAAACACACATTTTTATAATTCTGGAACATAATTTCCTGTTTGGGAAAATGTGTGTTAATATTTTATTAGATGATAGAATTTGCTTTTACACATGGTTCAATGCAGAATTTTGCTATATTTTAAAAACGATGTTGGACATTCTTTTAATCACAACTTCCAGAGGACAGCCATAATCTAATGAAATTTTATGAAATCCTTATTGCGCAAGAGTACATAATAAAGCTGCTAGTTGTAAACTTTTACTTATTTTCAATGTTTTCATGTATTTTTAGGAGAATAATTAAAATCTTGTGTGGAAAAAAGAAGAAATTAAACACAAAATACTTCTTAACAGTCAGAAAGAATGTCAAAAAGTTCATATTATTTCCTCAAAAGCGTTGCTGCTTTGGTCCTCACCTAGAGCACATTTATTCTTATTTTATGGGGGAAAAAAATCTGACTTCAGCCTCCACTAAAATTGTTGTAGGTGGACATCAGTGCCTTCCTTGAGAAAATAATGTGCTTTCACTTATGAACTGATTCTCTTGGCAGCATTTTTAATGTTGAATCCTTTCTCCTTTTCTTATGACTTTCAATCAATTAAATAATTGGATAGAGAAAATGTGGTACTGGTACATGTACACCACAGAATACTAACCTGCCATAAGAAAAGAATGAAATCATGTATTTTGCAGCAACACGGATGAAGCTGGAGGCCATTTTCCTAAGTGAACAAACTCAGAAAACAGAAAATCAAATACTGCATGGCCTCGCTTACATGGGAGCTAAACAATGGGTACACATGGACATAAAGGTGGATATAATGGACACTGGGGATTCCAAAAGGCAAGAGGGTGGCAAGGGGGCAAGGGTTGAAAAATTACCTGTTGGGTACAAAGTTCACTGTTTGGGTGATGGGTATGCTAGAAGCCCAGACCTCACCATATCTCCATGTGATATATCCATGTAATAAACCTGCACATGTACCTTCTAAATCTACAATTTTTCAAAAGAAAAATGAATAATAAGTTAAAGTAAAATTTAAAAAATTAGGCCGGGCACGGTGGCTCATGCCTGTAATCCCAGCACTTTGGGAGGCCGAGGCAGGTGGATTGCCTGAGGTCAGGAGTTGGAGATCAGCCTGGCCAACAAGGTGAAACCCTGTCTCTACTAAAAATACAAAAATTAGCTGGGCGTGGTGGCACATGCCTGTAGTCCCAGCTACTCGGGAGGGTGAGGCAGGAGAATCGCTTGAACCCAGGAGGCGGAGGTTGCGGTGAGTCAAGATAGTGCCACTGCACTCCAGCCTGGGTGACAGAGTGAGACTCCGTCTCAAAAAAACAAAAAACCAAAACAAAACAAAAAAATAAATTAACCATTTTAAAGTGTACAGTTCAGTGGCTTTTAGAACATTCAATGTTGTGCAGTGACCACCTCTATCTAATTCTTAAACATTGCTGTCATTCCAAAGTAAAACCCTGAACCCACTATGCAGTTTCCCCTATTCTTAGCCCCACACAGTCACAAATCTCCAGTTATCCCTATGGATTTATTTATTCTGGACATTTTCTAAAAATGAAATCATACAGTATGTGGTCTTATGTATCTGGCTTCTTTCACTTGGCACAAAGTTTTAAGGTTCATCCATGTTGTAGCATGTATCAGTACTTCATTCCATTTTATGGCTATATTTTATGGAATAGTATTTATGCATAATGTTCCATTTTATGGATATGCCAAATTGTATTTATTCATTCTTCACTTGATGTACACGTGAGGTGTTCCCACTTTTTTGCTGTTACAAGCAATGCTGTTATGCACATTTGTGGTGTTCCTACCTTTTCCACCTCAGTTTTCTCATCTCTAAAACTGAGTTGATAATGGTAATTACCTCATGAAATTGTTAGGATTAAATGAGGCTTAAGCACTTAGAATCGTGCCCAGAACATGGGAAAGGCTCAGCAAATCTTTATTATTTTCTTAATACATAAGCACTCAGAAAGTATCAGAAGTTGGTTTGTGGTAGGACAAATGACTTCAAATATTTCAATTCTTGAAGTCATCATTATCTTACTTTAATAATTAATGTAAGAAATAGTGACCCTGAATTATACGTGAAAGGTTAACATTTCAACTATAGTCAGCATTTTTAGGAGGTAAAAAGGCAGGGATGAGTATGACACCATCTTGATGGATTTCCATCAAAACCTAGTGTTAGGGGAAATAAATAAGGCCTTACAGAGAGAGCCAAATGCCTTTTTAAAAGTAATAAGTTATGAGTTTGAAGAGGTAGCGTGAAGATTAGCTCAAAGGGCCTTTGAGTGCCATATCTCAAGGAGTAGAATTATGTGATGAAAATTATAAGTGAAGACGAGCACCCTGGAACTTCTGAGCCCAGCAGATGTGAGATGTGAGTGGAAGTAGGGGGACCAGAATGGATATCTGTACAGAGGTTGGGGGATTGTCCTGGAGAGGTGACTGGGCATATGAAGAAGAAACAACATACCCGAGAGCCACCTTGTATGAAAAATTGATAGAAAATGGGAAGAGACCAGCAGGAGAAGGGAAGATTCAGAACAAATGTTCTAAGCTTATGTGAGGGAAGGGCAGGAATGTCACACACGGGAATTAGAGAGTTGGAAAGGGCAGGAAGGACTGCTTTGATACCTGTCTTCCCACACGTTTTACTTTCTATTTAAGATTAAAAGGAGATAGAGCAACACTCTTGGCTGTATTCGTGAGATATCCATTTCCCATTTCCCCCTTGCTGTATCAGTCACAATGGGTTGAGGCCTCACTGACACGGCTTAGCACCCTTTGAGCAGCCCTAGAAAGGTTTCCACACCAGTTCCCTCATTCGAACCTGCATTTCCTAATGAAACGTCATTTCATTTCCTAAAAGAAGCCATATGGGTCTTGCCAAGAATACACAGCCAAGACCATGAAAAAATACTTGAAAATGCACTTGCTCAGCCTGCTCTTGAGAAGGAAAGAATGAAGTTCTTTCCTTCTTCAGTGGGGCTCATGGGGCTTGACTTGTGGACAAGCCACACTTCAAATGTAGAAATGTGCAGAAAAAAAATGAATGGCAGGCCTAAGACTGCTTCCTTAGAAAGGCCTGCTTGCAAGGCTGGCCCTTAACTGGCCTCTGGGAACCTAGATGTAGGGAGGGTTCCCACAATTCCTTAACTCATAAGAGTGGCGTGAAGTGTCTGTGCAAACTGTGTGGTTTATGCTGCACACCTGCCTTCCTTCTACATTTACTAATTGAACTCCAGTTTTTTGTTTTGTTTTTCAGGTATGAACCCTATGGTCTAAATCAGTCATGGCAGAAATTGTGTCTTGTCTAATGACTGCTTTCAGTATGGATGCGCATGGGCACCATTTCTGACCAATGATACACAAAGGTAACTCAGCTGGGGGCTTCTGGGAGAGGTTTTCATACTTATAGAATGTGCTCAAGGAAGGTATATTCTTTTCTGCCTCTGGACATGAGTATTTCTGGACATGATATTGATAACTGCTATGTACATCCAGGCTGAGGAGGAAATCTTTTACTGACATGTTTGAACTACTGAATGAACCCAGGCCGAAGTCACCGTATCTCCAGACTTTTTGCTGTGTGATAATACATCTTGTTTAAGTGATCTTTAATTGAATTTCTCTTATTTGGAGCTGAAGTATCCTAGCAGACAATTAAAATATAATTCCACTACCTTGTTAAGTAGATTTAGATTGTAGTGTTTTGTTGTTGTTATTGTTTCATAGAGAAGAGGCTCTTGCTATGTTGCCTAGGCTAATCTGAAACTCCTGGACTCAAGCAGTCCTCCTGCTTTGGCCTTCCAAAGTGCTGGGATTACAGGTGTGAGCCACTCCACTGCACCTGGCCTAGATTGTAGTTTTTGAACAAAACGTATTTACGTATTTGTTTAACCAACAGTTTATGGAATGTCTTTTGTGTGCTATGTGAATGGAGGACATCCAAGAAGGATAAGAAAAAGCTTACAATTCAGAAGGGAATATAAATTCCCACATTTATATTCCCTAATATAAATAAGTATATAATTGTTTACCCAAATAAATATATAATAAATATCATATGAGGCATCTTAAGTCACATGAGGTACTACAACATAATGCTGGTGTTATGTAAGTTGTTTCATACCAACATTGTTCTGAGTTCATGTTATTCAGGACACAAGTTATTCCAAAGCTCTGAGCAGAGCTATCTTCCTGTCTTGTTGTCCAGAATTGGGGCATAAACCCATTCATGTTTACAGCAGTCACTGACAAGTGAATGCCCACCATGACAGATTGAGTCTCTGGGAGTGATCAGGACAGAACTTGTAAAGTTGAGGTCTTTTTGGTCTGCTTCCTCCGGTAAGAAGAGTACCCACGTGAGGTACTCCCCTGGTTTCAAGCTCCTTAAAGTGACAGTTGCTTGTGGTTCAAGCACACACTAGCTAGCCTTCAGCTAAACACAAATGGTCAATCCAGCGAAGAATGTTCAGCCTCCCAGAGCTCAGGCTCCTTCATCGTATCGAGCTATTAGGATTTTCTATTTCTCTTAGTTGGGAAGAGGTTGCCCAGGTACGATCCTATTCAAGGGATACATGGTTCAGCTTACTGGATAAACAAGCAGTCTTTCTGACTCTTATTTGTTCAATGTATACTTATTGTCCACTTCCCTTAGAAATGTGGCTCTATAATGTGGGAGAGGATGGGGTGAGAGCGACAGGCTCCAGCATCGCCACAGCAACACCAGCTAGCACAGGCTTGAGGAAAGCAATTTTCAGAGCCATATTCATGGCACATCTTTTAATCCAGTAAATCCACTCTAGAAATTTCCCTAAGAAGGAACTAGTGGGCAAATAGGTACTTCATTATGACATGATTGAAAGAGAGATCAGTTAGGTTTCTTTGTGAAAGGAAGGTTTATTAAAAATGAAATTACTAAAAAATAAATTTTTATAAATATCTTCCTTTCCTTAAGGACCTATCTCAGCTGATTACGTTATTGCTTTCAATCCCTGTAATCAACTACGAGGCAGCTATTAGGAACTTCATTTTTAAAATGAAGAGGCAAAAATTGAGAAGGGTTAAATTACTTGCCCAAGATGAAAGAACTACTAAATTGAAAAAGTAGTACTTAAATCTAGTTTTTTTGTATTCAAACCAGTTATTTCTGTTATGGTATAAGTTAAATTGATATTATACATATTTTTCAGGGCTTTTTATAGTCTTCATAATGATCATTTGAATGAATATATAATATTTTGTTGATAATCATGACATAACAATTAGGAAAACACACATAATATTAAATCAAAAATATAACTTAAGTGTGTATTTACCCTAAAAATACAACTATGTGAAAAAATATTACAAGGAAACATTGAACAATAAAAACAGCTTTTTTTTTTTTTTTAGGTAGCATTATAGGCGATTTTATTCATTTTCTTTAACTTCTATTACTATTATTATTAATATTATTTTAGAGACAGGGTCTTTTTATAATGCCCAGGCTTGTGTGTAGTGACTTTTCACAGGCATGATCATAGCCCACTATAGCCTTGAGCTTCTAGGCTCAAGTGCTCCTCCTACCTCACTCAGACTCCCAAGTAGTTGGGACTACAGGTATGTGCCACCATGCTTGTCTAACTTCTATTATTTTTTGTTTTTGCTATTCTTTTGATGTTATTTTGTACAGTTGCTTTTGCAAGAAATACTGGGGTAAAGCAAACACTGAAAGATCATTCTTTTGGAATCATCAGACTTTCTTCCCCATCTCATAGTCCCAGCAAGTTGCACTCACTTTGAGGAAGGAAAAAAAAAAAAGAATTATATAGGTATTGATATGTCTAATTCTAAGCATATACTCTTCATAGACAAGTTTATTTTTGGTTCCAGGAATTCAGTTTATTATCTTAACAGTCTGTAAGAGTAAGAGCAAGATAGTCAGAGTTTCCTCCCTGAAGTACTAATTTCATCTGAGTGTGATATTCCAACTGCTGTGGATCAGTAGGGAGTTGTGTGTAAGAAATAAGCATCAGGGAATAGGGCACTTTCTTTTGATGAAACCACAGGTTGAAAAAAGTTTTTCACCTTTGTGCTAGCCTTTTCATATCTCCACAGTGTTGTTTAACCAGCAATATATGAATGTCTTTTATGTGCTATGTGAAGAGAGGACACCCAAGAAGAATAAGAAAAAGAGCTTATAATTTAGAAAGAAATATAAAATGGGCACCCAAATAAATATATAATAAATATAATATGAGGCATCTTAAGTCACATGAGATACTACAACATAATGTGAAAACACAATTTTCACCTTCGTGAAATACTCTCAAGAGTTATCGTGAAATGACTTACACACAATTCCCTACTACTCCACAGCAACGGGAATATCATGCTCCACAGTGTTGTGGAGTTGAGAAGAGGCTAACACAAAGGTGAAGAATGTACTTCAAGTAAAGGTAACACTATACACAGACACGGAGGATTCCTAGTTTTCATTTCTGTAAATGGGAAAGGTCTATGTGAATCCGGCTATGGCAGGACGGAGGCAGCCAAACTAAGCCTACTTCTGCCATTTCTTTTGATACATTTGGCAGAGTTGATGTGGACATTTTAAGGAATAGGGAAATATATTGAAGAGGGAAGGGATAAAATAAAAATCAGTTAACTTATGACCATGGCAAAAGAGCCACTTTAAAGGAGGCAGCATCTTTCTGTTGTCAAGTTGCTACAAAATCATCTCTATGACCTTAGCACGAGCATGTTATCTCCAATAACATCTCTGCTCACTGGGCCTGGGGTGGGCATCCCCCTCCCATCTCCCCAGCTCCAGCCACCATTCAAGTTTATTCTTTGGGATTCTGTTTATTCAACGAATATTTGAATGCTTACTAGGTGCTAGGTATTGAGACAGGCACTGAGAGTGTGAAAGTTGTCAGAATCAAAATGGAGTAATTTGTGTTAAAAACTCTGACAAATAGAGGTGGGGAAAGCCATGAAGGGAGAGTTCCCAGGCTTGTATGCTTGATACCCAGAACTATCCCCAAAGACTGCAGAAACCACAACCTTGCACAAAAAAATACTTCTGCAAGGGCGTCTACCCAGCAACTGCCTGTCCAACCTCAAACTGGCGCCACCTTTGTTATTGATCCTTGAAGCCAAGGATAATTATCTCAGAAACAACTAATGTAATTCTCTTCACTTTTCCCTTAAAAGCCTTTACCTCCCTGAATACACATATAGGTGACTATGGCACACATAGTCCCACTGGAATGCCCTGTCCACGAATAAATATCATTTTCTTTTAGAGAGCCTCTCTCTGTTTGTTATTTAGGTTGGCAGAAGACTAAACATATACATGATCTTTGACTTGTGGAGCCTACAATCCAGCTAGAAGACAGAAATTAATCAGAAAAATCACAAAAAATAAACATAATTTCAACGGTGATAGGTGCTACCAAAACAAACAACTCCTCCACACCACTCTAAAAAAACACACAACTTAGTTTCAACCAGAGCAATGATAGGCTGAGTTGACCTGATTGTGAACATCAAGGAGGACTTCCCTGAGGAACAGATGACTGAAGGAGCTCTGAGGGAAGTCTGCATTAACTAAATGGAGAGAAAGAAACAGCATATTCCAGCAGAGAGTGGGAAACGTCTGTCCAAGTGCCTCATGCCAGGAAGGAACAAAGTCCTGGAAGCAGATCAATGTGGAGAAAGGGAAAGGAAGAAGGGGCAAGTTGACACAGGATGAAGCTGGTTGGATGTCAGACCACATGGAACGTTGAAAACCATGTAAGTAGTTTAGTCTTTATGCTAAGAGCAATGGGAGACTGTGGAGGATGTTCATGATCAGATTTGGGTTAAAAAAAAAATCACTCTGGGCCAGGCATGGTGGCTTATTATCTGTAATCCCAGCATCTTGGGAGGCTGATGTGGGCTGACAGCTTGAGCCCTGGAGTTTGAGACCAGCCTAAGCAACATGGCGAAACCCCATCTCTAGCAAAAAATGCAAAGATAAGCTGGGCATGGTGGTGTGTGCCTGTAGTCTCAGACACTCGGGAGGCTGAGGCATGAGTATTGCTTGAGCCTAGGAGTTTGAGGCTGCAGTGAGCCATGATTCTGCCTGCCACTTCACTCCAGCTTGGGAGGTGGAGTGAGACCCAGCTTCAAAAAAAAAAAAAAAAAAAAAAAAAAAAAAAAAAAAAAAAAAAAAACAACAACAACAACAACAAAAAACTCTGGCTTCAGAGTGGAGAAGGGATTATAGTAAGAGCAATGGTGGCTCCTGGTCTGTTGTAATTTTCCAGGCAAGAAATGATGGTGGTTTATACTACAGTGGTGATGTTAGTTGATATGGAGATGGGAAATGAGGAGGAATTCACAAAGGTTTTCTGGGTTACTCAATAAAAAAGGAAACATACCACAAAGCATAACATATAAAACTTTTTCTGCCAACATATTTGTTGGAGATTTGGAGGAAAAGATGGTGAATGCTGGGGCTTGGATCACTCAAATTCTAACCCAATTTCCTTCTAATGTGCTTTTCTATAGTGGAGAGGCCAGAGAGAGAAAATTGCATTGCAAATCCCCTGCAGTTAGATTTGCAGATGTGGTTTAGAAGGTACTAACCCAATGCACTTACGTAAGACATGAATTCGGGAAAGAGGTAATAAGGGAAGAAGCAGGATTCAAGGCATACTTTTTGCTGGTGTGGCTTGTAACAGAAGGAGTAGGGTTCTGGAAATTCTGCCAAATCTTTCCGATTTGATAGGCGGCCTCCTAATGGTGGCAGGAGCAATGGCAATTGGCAGCCCAGTTTGGCAGTGCCTGGCACATAAATGCTTAAAACTCATGGGCTACTATTATTACACTTAGGATATACAGCAGATAATAATATAGGATGTCTATGTGCTACAGAGACAGAAACTAAAGGATAATTAAATGCTCACCCCAACTTCTGAGGTAGTTCAGTCCTGAAGGGAATATTGTTTCATGGTTTAATAAAGTGTATGACATTGGTGTCCCTAAGCCCGTGTTACATTCCTTTTTACAAGTAGCCTACGCGCCACAGTATAACATGCTAAAAAACCTGATTATGTCAAATGCTTGGAAGAAAGCTAGTCTGTTGAAACTAAAGGAGGGCTGGGGGCAGTAGCTCATGCCTGTAATCCCAGCACTTTGGGAAGGCAAGGCGGGCAGATTGCTTGAGCCATGGAGTTTGAGACTAGCCTGGGCAACATGGCGAAACCCCATCTCCACAAAAAATACAAAAGTTAGCCAGGTGTGGTTAGTGGTGGTATATACCCATAGTGCCAGCTACTAGGGAGGCTGAGGCATGAGAATCACTTGAACCCAGGAGTCAGAGGTTGCGGCAAACTGAGATCACACTGTGGCAGGCCAGGTCTCACTCATGCAGGCCTCCATAACAACTGTGTCAGTACCGACTGAGTGGATAAGTTCAATATTAAAAGCCAGTGTAAGAAAAGCCCACCAGGAGTTTTGCCTAGGCCTTTCTTCGGTCTTAAAGCATGACAAAATAATGAAGGAATTCTTAACAGCACTCATTTAGGATTAAACAAGTTTTATTGTGGGTCTGAAGAAACCCCCCAGGCTTCCACAAACAAGCTTATTGTGGGGGTTGGAAGGAACTCACCAAACCTCCATGATTTAGCAGGAGACAAGATAAGGGTAATCATTCCAGCACCTGGACCCATTCAGATTAAGTAAATTTACTTATGCTCCAGAGGAAGGTCTTCAGGACTCAGACTTTAGTTATAGATTAAAAGAAGTTAATTACTTATGTCTTAGATGAATGTACACTTACATGTAGACATATAACTTAGAAAGTAGATAAGCTCTGGAAAACTTTGTAATCTGGAGTTGGTCTGGCGATGATTTCCAAGCCTTCTCCCTGTAACCAGTTGCAAAAATAAAAACTCTCTTCATCCTGAGTTCATCTGCATCTCACTATTGGGCCACGAGAAACAGCAGCCCAACACTTAGTTGGGCCTGGGAACACCACCACCACACTCCAGCCTGGGCAACAGTGAGATCTTGTCTCAAAAAAAAAAAAAAAAAAGAAAGGAAACTAAAGGTGAGCAAGCCTCCTCTAGAATAGCCCAGAAATCCCAGAAATTGTAAACAGCTGATGAAAACCAATTTAGAATTAGAATAATCTGTGACTTTTAGTTGCACTGATCATGTTGACTTAAACTAAGCAGGAAATGTATCTGAACCAGGAAAACTAACAATGTTGCAACTTCCTCTACAAGGATAACTTTACTGTAATAAATAAGAATTTTTTTTTCCAAAAGTTAAAAATGTTAACAAAGACATGCAGGAAATGGCTCTAGCTCCTAATTCCCAAAATAATTTCTCTCTTCTCTGAACACATTTTTGGTACCTCTCAGGACATTTTCCATTTTTTAGCTTGTGTTGTAGTTATTTATGTCCACATCTGATCTGCCCAATATAGAAAACTATAAAAGCACTGAAGGGACACTCACTGATTCATTTTTATTCACTTTGAAGTGCTTGCTAAGAATGATCCCTTATACAAAGCAGGCAATCTAATAAAGGAATTGGTGAATTTTTGAACAATCCTTGTCAAGAATTATACTAACAGTTGTAAAAGAATGCTTACAAGGTGTTCATATGCAACTAAATACTTTGATTCATTTTTCAGATGAAAGTGAAGGAGGAAGAAGATGAGTAGGGCTGTACAGGTTGGAGAAGATGGCAACTCAGATTTAGACAAGTGTTTTTCCCACTTTCCATAGGCGGTAGATGTGGCAAAAAGATGGCCGTTTAAGAGGGTTGGAGACTTAGCCTCTGACCATTCATAGGCTGTATGATTATGGTCAAGACACTGGGAACTTTCTGGGCCTTGCTCCACCACCCCTTCATAAAAGAAGTTGATGAAGTGATAAACAATAGTTCCTCCTCACTTGTAATCGTCTCAGAAAACTGAAGCTATTAGGGATCTTAAAGTTCATCTAGCCCCAGAATAGCAATTCAGCATTATCTTAGATACTGATCTTGGCCTATCAGTGGCAGCTTCTTGCAGTGTTGAGAAGGATTCTGAGGCTCTATTTGGACTCAGCGGAAAAGGCAGCCTTGCCTGATACAAGGCAGGAGGAAAGTGGCAGCAAATAAGTCAAGATGTGTCATCCCCAATTTAGCCCAATGCCTTCTCTTCACAGGAAACAAATGAGACCAGAAGCTCATATGTTGAGTTTACCATGTGCCAGGCACTGTGCAAATTGCTTTTACATTCACAATTGTATTTAATCCTTAGACAACTTTAAGAAGTTAGCATTATTATCATTCCCATTTTACAGATGTAGACAACTTTAAGAAGTTAGCATTATTATCATTCCCATTTTACAGATGAGGCTTAAGGAAACAAAATTTGCCTGAGGTTGACACCTTAGAAACCCATATCCATAAGCATTTCCCTACATCGCCTCCTGTAGGCACTTACTATGTGTTATGCCAGTGGTTCTCATGGAGGGGGGGGGGGGATTTTGCCCTTCAGAGGACTTCTGGCAAAAGTCTGGAGATTTTTTGTTGTTACAACTGGGGAGGACAGGGTGTTTCTTGAATCTAGTAGGTGGAGGCCAGATATGCTGCTAAATGCACAAGAGAGCACCCCTCCCCACCCCTCACCTCCAGCAGGAAAGAATTATCTTTACCTACAATGTTAATAGTGTTGAGGTTGAGAACTCTGTATGCAGGAACTGTTTGCAAATGGATGATCAAACTCTTCCTGTAGTCCAGCAGGTACTTAATTATCTCCATTTTACAGACAAGGAAAGGTGATCACAGAATGAGGTGGTCATCATAAGACAGGAACTGAGGTAGTCTGATTCTAGAGGTCCTCAGTTTCCTTTACTATCAAAACATGCAAACTCAGGTAGCACCCGCTTACCTATTACCGATTTCAGAAGCTAAGACCACTGTGCCAAATGTGAAAAATTCCCACTGTGGTGGGCGTGTCTCCAAAGAGAAAAAGTATTTGTTCAACAGTTCAAAGAAGAGGGTCTCTAGGAACTCTTAATATGGAACCACTGATCTTTATTAGACATTCAAATCGTTATTTTAAAATAAGACTCTGAGAAGAAAGCTAATTTTAGAACATTAACAAGCTTTTTCAAGAATAATTAGCTCCGCGTGGGTTTCAACTTTTTTTTTTTTCCTTTAGATTTTAGGAGCTGGAGAGCCTGGAAGCTTATTTAGGAGTAGAAGAGGAAATGAAACTATGAAAAGCCACAGTACAATTCCTCCTTTACTTGGGGACAAGGCACAATGTGAATAATTCTCTCATCCTGTCCAATTAACGCCTCAAGTATACACACACACACACACACACACACACACACACACACACAAAGAGAGAGACTGTACACTCTATTATGATTTGATTTGGAAGACATTAATGAAAAAGCCCAGAACGGGATGCTAGTGTAAACAACAAAGCCCTATGCAAATAACTTCCTTTCAGATTGAAGGTTGGTCTCCTACAGAAAAACCAATGCTAAAGAAACAGGCGGAGAGGCTGAAGGTGGAGAGCAAAAGAAAAAGAAATAGCTTGAACGAGGAAGGGGACTGGCAGGAGGAGGGCAGAGCAAGCCTCTCTCAGAGAGGAATTATAGAAAAATGGAAGGAGGTTTGGGAAAACCCAGTCTAAGCTGCTCCGGCAGCGGGGCTGGGCGTGGGCAAGGTGCCTCCTTGGACTGTCCGCGCGCCTGCCAGACACGTCCTTCCACTACCCATCGAGCCACCTGGCGCTGGTCGGGCTTTGCGAGGTTGTTTAGGAACCGCGGAGTCATTCGATTTGAAATCTTCTCCAATAAGCTTTTCCGTGTGCCGACGCAGGCGGCATGACAGTCGGTTTGCTCGGCAGCATCTCTGGCGCCTCCCGCCCTCGCCTGCCGCCTGCCAGATCCGAAATAGACAGTCCCAGACATTTCGCGAGGGGGATGGTTCCAGAAAGCGGAGATCTGAACGTGGTGAATGAAATGTGAACAGAATAGCTCCGGAAAGAGTCTCAGAAACCTTGAATTGGGGTCAGTTTGGAGACTGGAGATGCGACGAGCGCCTCAGGTGGTGGTTGGTAGGGGGATTTAACACTGTGGAGCCCTTTGTGCCAGGCGCCGAGCCCAGCGAGCCACGCGCGGTGCCCAGCTGGGTGAGGTCGGTCAGTTGGGTCTTCAGGGAGGCTAAATACCTTGTCTTTGCTATTCCCTTCGCCTGGAACGCTCTTTGCGAGACTGGGTGTGGCAGCTCCTTTCCCATGCTCAGGAATCTGGGTAAAAGCCACCCGCGCCTAGAGGCCCCTCAGGGTGAGCGCGCCATCACGCACTATACCACTTTCGAAAGCTGGGCTTGGCTCTCCTCTCAGTACCAGCAGTCCGTCAGCCTTTTATTTTGTGCATGGATATGTATATTCTCTTCTTTATTGTCTGCCTTTCCACAAAAATGCAAGACCCGTGAGTACAGGAGCCTGGTACGCCTTTCTCACAGTTGCAAGCTCGCAACTGCTCCTGGCACATAATAGGTGCTCAGTAAATGCTCATGCCCTTCCCACCCGCCACCTGCGGCACTCGACACATTTGCAGTCTGCAAACTGACCCCAAATCATCAGCTGCTTGCATTCATGCTAGGATCAAAGGCGGCCATTGGGCTACTGGGAAGTCAAGTCGGGTGGACTTTCCCGTCTTTCAGGGAGATTTAATAGTAACGACGGTGCTCTCCCGACCCCCTACCCCCTTGCACATAAACTGCAGAGAACAAAATCACTCCGGCACGTATCTGCACGGCTGCCTCTGGAGGTAGGGTCACGGTCTCCGAGCCCCGGGTCTCACAATGATACTGTCCTTTGTCATCTCGTGCCTAGAGTGCTGCCTCCCCACGTATTTCCTCCGTTTTCGACTCCTCTGCCTCAGTCTGACTTCCTCGGGAGGTAGAGTTCTCCTAGCCTGTGCGAACGCAAGGGTCCCCTGGAGCCTTCTTCGTAAACCTGCCCCTCCCACTCTGCCTTCACTTCTTCCTCCTTCCCTGGCCAGGAAGAGCCACTCGAGGAACATTTACCGAACGCCTACAGCTAGCAGGCACCGAGCTGGACCGCCGGGAGCCCCACTCCGTGCCACGCCGCAGCACTCGCCTACCGCCGCCCTCCCAACCCGTCCGAAATCCGGGATCCCTAGTCCCCTGGCTGCGTCATGGAATCCGCGGGCTTCTTCCGAGGGCATCGCCCCACCTCCTTCCCCAAAGGCGACTTATGATTGGTGGAAACGTGCGTCACTCTGCTGCCCTCCCGCCCCCTCGGGGCCCCGCCCCCGGGCCTCGCAGGCCCCTCCCCTGCGCTCCCGCCCCTGCGCCGCTCCTCTGGCTAATCGCCGGGCGGCGCGCGCAGAGAAGTTCTGGGCAAAGTACTCAGAACTGGCCGCGTGCTGGTGGCGCCCGCCAGCCGGCCCGGGAGAAGGGACTAGAGCGCGACGCGGCCGGTGCGCAGCGCGGCTCCGGCCCCGTCTGTCAGCGAGTGGCCATCCCCGCCCCCGACTCCTGCGGCCGGTGCGAGAGCTGTCAGCTGCACGTTGCGGGGAGACCGGAGAAGCCGGGTTGCCTTCTCCCGGGTCTGTGCGCTAACCCCCGAGCCCTGCACCGGGGAACTAGGGAGTGTCTCCGGCTGCACAGCGCTCAGGTGAGTGGCGGGGCGCCTGCCTAAATGGGGCCGAGGTGTCGGGGGGCCAGGCGGCGGCGCGGGCTCCGAAGGGCTGCGGTTTGGGGGGCGTCGCGGGTCTCTGCAGAACCGGGGTCTGCCCGTGTCGGCCGGGGAGGATCCGGCCCTGGGGCAGACCGAAGCCTGGGAGCTCGCCCTCGGTGCCGGCTGAAGCTCCCGGGGAGGGAGGACCCGGGTCTCACCCACCCTAGGGCTCCGTCCCTCGAGGGACGACTCAGAGGATTGACCGCCAGGAGGAACCGAGCGCAGGGGCTGGAGCGCAGGTGCGGGAGGACGCGGCGCGCGGAGCTGTCCTGGGCAGCAGGGAGGCTCTGCGCCGGGGCTGGAGGCTCAGGAAGCCTGGTTAATTGGGCGGAGCGCGACGCTTTACCACATCCGCGGGATGGGGCGCGCCGGTGAGACTGAGACAACGCTCTCGGGGCAGGCGCTCCGCTCGCCCGCCTTCCCAACCGCGGCTTGCCCAGATCCCCCGTGCCGGGCTGGAGGCCCAGGGCACGTTCCTTTCCTTTCTAAATTTACGTATTCATCAGCTTTCTGGCCCCTTCTGGAAATTTTTTTCTTTTGACTTTCCAATTACTACTGGTCAGATCACCTTTAGGCTCACCCTAACTCTTATCTCAGTGTCTTTCACATTGGTCCTTTCCCGGAGGCCCTGCAGCAGAATCTTAGTTCAGGGTCTTTGGGACTTAATGTACTCTTTCTGAACATTGTCTGCAGTTGGGTTTTCCTATCTCTGTCTCTGTTTATTCCATGGTCAGGTAAATTCTTTAAGTACTGTCATCATAAGCCAGATACTCCCAGGCAGCCCCTTAGCACTGCCCAGCTTCCCGGGGAGCGTTCCTAGCCTCTGGAGTCGCTGATGAGCACTGTCGTAGGTCGTCCAGATACTTCTTAAGCCCGGGCGCGCCGCCCCTCCTTCGGCAACGCAACTTGCTTGCTGCCTCCTGCACACTTGTGCTTGTCCTTCTCCATCTCACAAGCCACCAGTCTCCTCAGACGGGACTCTTGGAGCTGAAGGGACTGTGAAGTTGTCGGTTTCCATGTGTCTGCGTACTGCGCAGAGGTGCTTGAGACCCTTCGGGGTTGCTCTGACCCTCAGAGTTTGAGTATTGGGATGAGGGCATTTAGAAATGTTTTAAACTACAGCTGCAAAAGAGATACTTCCACAGATAGGTGAAAGCGAAGGCCTGGTTTCTCATCATCTACACTGTACCCCGCAAGTATCATACAAGGTGAGGTCCTCCTGGCTAAAGGAGATCAGTCAGGCAGGCCTGGGCTTGTATGCATCCAAGCTAAATGACCCTCCCGTCTAGCCAAGCCACGTCACCTGTTTGCTGTTGCTCATAGAACTTAAATTTCTCCCTGAAATTGTCTCCTTGGATTATTGTGTTATCTGTCTTCCCTCATTAGGATGTAAGTACCAGGAACGCAGAGATCTTGTCTGTCTTGTTCATCACTTGATCCCCTGTGTCAAGAACACACAGTAGGTTTGCAATAAACATTTGTAGAATGAAACCTTCTCTGTAAATATGAGGAATGAGGATTTCATAGCTGATTTTGATTTTCATCTTTATCCTTAATTTACTATTGGGAAAATTAACAAATAGCAATACTAGGAACTTTTGTAGATTACCTCATTAAATTTACAGAAGTCTGTTAGCTAGGTATATTTAACCAGATGGGAAATTGAGGGTCCAGCAGGTTAACCAGTGTTGCCAAGGTTATCCTGGCAGAACTAGGATTCCAGCTCATTTTGTCTCTATTGTGCTGGACCTCTTCCAATAAACTAAAATGTGGTTTCCACCATTACAGCTAATAGACATTTAGCTTTATTTGTATCAAAAGCTATGGCTTAGCCAAAAGATTTACTGTTTTCTTATTGAGATATATTTTCAGCAATCGCTAATAGTTACATCATAAGCCACATATTCCCAGGCTGCTGCCATAAGCTGTAGTTTTCTTTCTTTCTCTCTTTCTTTTTTTTAAGACAGAGTCTTGCTCTGTCGCCCTGGCTGGAGTACAGTGGCATGATCTCGACTCACTGCAAGCTCCGCCTCCCGGGTTCACGCCGTTCTCTTGCCTTAGCCTCGTGAGTAGCTGGGACTACAGGCGCCCGCCACCACGCCCAGCTAGTTTTTTGTATTTTTAATAGAGACAGGGTTTCACTGTGTTAGGCAGAATGGTCTCCATCTCCTGACCTCGTGATCCGCCCGCCTTGGCCTCCCAAAGTGCTGGGATTACAGGTGTGAGCTACCGTGCCCTGCCGGTAAGCTGTAATTTTCACCATCTTGCTGGGCAGTATTGTGAGGTTATCTCCATTTTTCAGGTGAAGAATTGGAAACCGAGGTTTAGGAACTTACCTAAGGTCACCAATAAATTGCTGAGCTAGATTTTTTAATAGTCTGACTTCAATTCTTGCCCCATTATTTAATTAGATGTTAACTCATGATAGAGTCCAATGATACAAATATTAAAACCATCTGAGATTGGGCTGTAAACTTTCTGGTGCCAATATCAAGTGTCTGGTTGTACTGTTTTCAGAATCCTTGAGACTCTTACTGCCATTGATTTTTGTGGTTGCGTTTATGGTTTGTGGGCTTGGTAGATCGGGGACTTTTAATCCAGAAGGAAAGGAAATCCTCCTTTCATCTAAATCTAAAGAGATATCTGATTGGTTTTACTCACTGTGGTAAGTGAACTCTGAAGTAATGCTTTATACCTCTTAAAGAAAGTGCTGGGAAACCAGCTAGTTCCTCTGTTGTCTAATGCAGATTGGAGAGTTAGAAACTGCTACTAATTCCAAAAGCTTCTGCAGTAGGCTTTCAGTGAAACAACTACATTTCAACTCTCCACTCTTGCACTGACACTGAGGGTGAAAAGTTGGGGAGGAGTGGCATGGGTACCACCTAAAGGGCTCATGGCAAAATGGGATGGGGAAGGAATTAGTGATTCCTTCTTTCTTCTACTTTATTCCAGTTTGGGTGCTGGTGTAACATTTCCCCCGCATAAGGGTCTAGATAATGCAGTTTTATTTATAATGTACTTCTCAGCAGTACTGTATTTTCCTATTTGTTAATTCTATTTCAAGAGTACTCCAGGAAGGGTTGGAGAACCCTGCAACCTAGAATGCCTGAGGAAGAGATTGAGGTGTAGGATACTAGGGAAGATGGAAACTGTTAGGTGGAAAAAGCCTTCCATGCATAATTGAGAGTTGTTTATGGTTCTCTGCACATTCCTTTCCTGTCTAAATTTACATATTTATCAGCTTTCTGGCCCCTTCTGGAAATTTTTTTGTTTTTTGTTTTTTGTTTTTCCAGTTACTACGGTTCAGATCACCTTCAGGCTCACCCTAACTGTTGTCTCAGTGTCTCTCACATTGGTCCTTTCCTGGAGGCCTTGCAGCATCTTAGTTCAGGATCTTAGGGACTTGTGCATTCTGTCCTAACATTGTCTACAGGTGGGTTTTCCTACCTCTGTTTTCCTGTCTCTGTTTTCTTTTTTTTTTTTTTTTTTGAGACGGAGTCTCGCTCTGTCGCCCAGGCT
>NW_012107118.1:4355-5231 GCF_000951045.1 Mandrillus leucophaeus | reverse complement strand
TCTGGAGAATAATTCACTTCCAGGGTCATTCAGTTGCTGGCTGAATTCAGTTCCCTGCATTTGGAGGACTGAGGTCTCCCTTCCTTGCTGGCTAGGAGCTGGGGCAGGTCTTTGCTCCTGGGGGCTGCCAGGTTCCTTCCTGCACTTTCTTTTTTTTCTTTTTCATTTTTCTCTTTTTTGAGACGGAGTCTCACTCTGTCTCCCAGGCTGGAGGGCAGTGGCACCATCGTGGCTCACTGCCTCCACCTCCCGGGTTCAAGCAATTATCCTGCCTCAGCCTCCCAAGTTGCTGGGACTAAAGTGTGGGCCACCACGCCTGGCTAATTTTTGTATTTTTAGTAGAGACGGGGTTTCGCCATGTTGGCCAGGCTGGTCTTGAACTCCTGACCTCAGGTGATCCACCTACCTCAGCCTCCCAAAGTGCTGGGATTACAGGTGTGAGCCTCCGCGCCTGGACTGTGCCTGTGCTTTCCACGTGGCCCCACCAGCAACAACAGGTGAGTGCCTCTCACACTCAATCTCTGCAGCTTCCTTTTTGCTGCCCGCCCCTTTCTGCCTCCAGCTGGAGAAAGTTCTCTGCTTTCATGGGTTTATGGGATTAGATTGGTCCCACCTGTATCATCCAAACATAATCTCCCTATCTGGAGGTTTATAACCTTCATCACATCTGCAAAGTTCTTTGGCCATATAACTTACTTGCGAGTTCCAGAGATTAGGACATGGATGTCTTGGGGTCATTATTCTGCCCACCCCAGCAGTTTGACTTGGGGTTTCTGTCATTTGGTAGGGAACCTGGGAACAGCTCCACCTGGGCTGGCCCCACCTTCCTGAAGAATGGTTGGACTGGATTGGCTCATGCAGCTATAAAGTTCTGGC
>NW_012107118.1:0-490 GCF_000951045.1 Mandrillus leucophaeus | reverse complement strand
CGCCTCTCCCCGGCCTGCTTTACTTTTCTTCATAGCCCTTGTCACTCCTCCCAGCCTTTGCTCGCTCTAGGTGCTGCTCACTTGTTGCTTGCATGTCACTTACGTGTGTGTGGATTGCCAGTCCCCCCAAGGAATGTGAGTCCAGGTGGCAAGCATTCTGTCTGTCTTATTTGCAGCTCTTTCCCCAGTACCGAGGCAAGTGCCCAATACATAATAACTGCTCAGTAAATAACTGCTGAATGAAGGAACCGCCTTAAGGCATGTGACCTGTTCAGTGATTCAGCAGCTCAGGAGGAAGATGTCAGGGGACGTTTTCCCACCACTGGGGACAGACTCAGGTTTTTGTTTTTTATTTTTTTTTACTTTTATCTTTTTTTGAGATGGAGTCTCGCTCTGTCACGCAGGCTGGAGTGTGGTGGTGCAATCTCAACTCACTGCAACCTCCGCCTCCCGGGTTCAAGTGATTCTTGTGCCTCAGCCTCCCAAGTAG
>NW_012107117.1:4353-5735 GCF_000951045.1 Mandrillus leucophaeus | reverse complement strand
TACTGATGTCTGGAATTAATACACCTGGATTCTAATTTTAGTTCTACTCCTTACTAGTTCTGTGATGTTGGGCAAGATACTGATCCTTTCCAATTACAAAACACAAGAACAATTATTACTGATCTGTACACCACAGGTGTTACAACAGACTGTCACACATCCATTTAAAATAATGAATCTGGCTGGGGAAGGTGGTTCATGCCCGTAATCCCAACACTTTGGGAGGCCAAGACAGGAGAATTGCTTGAGCCCAGCAGTTTAAGATCAGCCTGGACAACACAGTGAGACCCTATCTACAGAAAAAATTAAAAAATTAGCCGGGCATGGTAGCTCATACCTGTAGCTCTACCTCATTTACTTGGGAGGCTGAGGCAGGAGGATAGCTTGAACCTAGGGGTTTGACGTTGCAGTGAGCTATGATTGTGTCATTGCCCTCCAGCCTGGGTGACAGAGAGGGACTCTGTATCAGAAAAAGAATTTTTAATAGGTAAATAAAATAAAATGAAACAAGGAATCTATTAAACCATAAATTTACTTTGATACATAAAAAGAAAAGGATACATTCTAAGGTTTTTCTGTCTAAAAAAGCAACCTGCTGGGTGCAGTGGCTCACACCTGTAATCTCATCTCTTTGGGAGGCCGAGGCAGGCAGGTCATTTAAGGTCAGGAGTTCAAGGCCAGCCTGGCCAACATGGCGAGACCCCATCTCTACTAAAAATAGAAAAATTAGCCAGGCATGGTGGCGCACACCTGTAGTCCCAGGTACTCGGGAGGCTGAAACAGGAGAATCACTTGAGCCTGGGAGCTGGAGGTTGCAGTGAGGTGAGATGGCACCACTGCACTCCAGCCTGGCTGACAGAGAGATTCCATCTCAACAAACAAACAAACAAAGCAACCTGACCAGTATTTATTTCTAAAGAAATCAGAGATGTTCATTTAATTATTATTACCTAAGACAACCAATTAACAAGTGGAACAGGAATTCAATAAGAAAAATGTTTTGAGAATAATGGATACATTTGCCTAATAAAGCCATAAACTTTGAAGCTCAAGCATCTTTAATAACTTATTTTTCTAACAATACTAAAAGGATATTTTTAAAGTAACAGAAAAGTGAACAGTATGGTTGAAGGTATAAATTTTCATTCATGTCTCTATACTAGAAAGGAGAAAACTGGTATTTTTTAAAACGCTCTCAACTTACTGCCTTGCTAGAATCGATAACTTAAACTAGTTTTATCTTTCAGAACTCTGCCCTCTGCAGTCTCAAAATAAAAATTATCTCTTCTTTATCTCTATAAATTCCTTTCACTTATAGTTGTTCACCAGGATGCCTTACAATCTTAAAAGCCAAGTACAGGAATTTCCTTTTTTTTTTTTTT
>NW_012107117.1:0-1582 GCF_000951045.1 Mandrillus leucophaeus | reverse complement strand
AGAAGGAATTCACAAATCCTGATCTCAGGGATAGGTAGAATTTTAATACATATAGAGGAGTAGGGACAGTATTCTAACTAAAGAGATTGGGGGAAAGTTCAGAACTAGAAAATTAGAAGGTGTATTCAGCTGCAGCTGGTAACAAAAAGGCCTTAGGGTGACAACTGGGTTCTAAACCACAGAAATAATTTTCTAGATCTGTGCTGTCCACTAGCTATGTGCAATCACTAGCCACTAGCTATGTGCAGTTATTCAAATTTAAATTAATTAACATGAAAAAAAGTCAAAATTCGGTTCCTTCATTGCATTAACTACATTCCAAAGCTCAACAGCCACATGTGAGTAGTGGCTACTGTAGTGAACGACCCAGAGAGAGAACATTCCCATCATCACAGAAAGTTCCATTGAACAGCCCTGGTCTAGAGAAAGACTGACTCTGCTCTTAATGAGGAAACACACAGTGGAGACCCAGAAGATCCCCTAAGGACTGACCTCATTTTTTCTAACAGCATGCTCCCACAAACTTTCAAAAAGGACTTGAAAATAGTTTATGGTATTCAAATGAAAATGCATTTCCAAAGAAGAGAATTGGGCTTTTGCTTCAAACAATGAGAGAGTAACTGGTATCTAACTTCCTGTCCTGCTGTAAACAATTAGAAAACTGGACAAAATATGGCTTTTAAAATCTATTTTCGGACACCAGATCATGTAGAACTATGATAGCTTAGAAAAGGGAAACAAACAGGATGAACCCTACTGTCATCCTAGCTTTCTGCCCGGAGAAACTTTCCAGACCACAGTGCGGGAAAGGGATCCCGAGCAGAGCATGATGGTCTCCTTTAGTTGAGGAGGCAGAGATCAGAATCCATGGGCCTGGCAGAGTACCAGAGGGGAAGAAATTATTCAGAGGAAGAGCTCTAGAAATCTGTAGAAGGCAGATTCCTTGTGTCTTTGGTTGAAAACTAAGCTGTACATGCATTGCTGATACTCCATAAGGCTAGGTAAAGAACAATTGCTAGGTAGCTGAAAGCTGAGCAGTTCCCAGAGTTCATAATCCTGGGAGACATTTGAGTTCATACCAGGGTGTAAAGACCCCAAACATCTGGGGCATTCAGCAATGACCCTATATTTTAGCCTGCTTGGGTTCCATGTCTGCTTGCGCTCCATGTCTGCTCAGGCTACTGTAACAAGATACCGTGGACTGAGTAGCTTATGAACCTCAGAAATTTATTTCTCACAATGCCGGAAGCTGGGAGAGCCAAGATCAAGGTGCCTGCAGATTCTGTGTCTGCTAAGGACCTGTTTCCTGGTTCATATAAAATTTTAAATGTCTGGCCAGGCGTGGTGGCTCACGCCTGTAATCCCAGCACTTTGGGAGGCCAAGGAGGGCGGATCACCAGGTCAGGAGTTCGAGACCAGCCTGGCCAGCCTGGTGAAAGCTGATCTCTACTAAAAATACAAAAAATTAGCCGGGCATGGTGGTGCATGCCTGTAATCCCAGCTACTTGGGAGGCTGAGTCAGGAGAATCACTTGAACCCAGGAGGCGGAGGTTGTAATGAGCCTAGACTGTGCCACTGCACT
>NW_012107116.1:4599-5853 GCF_000951045.1 Mandrillus leucophaeus | reverse complement strand
TCAAAAAAAAAAAAAGAAGTCAGCCATCTGCAAACCAGGAAGAAGGCCCTCACAAGACTGAATCTGCCAGCACCGTCGTCTTAGATTTCACAGCCTCCAGAACTGTCAGAAATAAATGTTTGTTATTTAAGCTACACAGTCTATGGCATTTTATTATAGCACCCTGAATGAACTAAGACAAATAAGATTCAGAGTTTCATAACATAATATCCAAAATATTCAGGATAAAATAAAAAGTCACTCATCAAACCGTGAAGCAGGAAAGTAACTTGAATGAGAAAAGAGGATCAACAGAAGCTAGTAAGATGAATCAGAAGGTGGAATTAGCTGAAAAAGATTGAAAGCATTGTGCAATTGCTTCAACCAACAACAAAGAATTCTCATGTAACAAATGAAAATATAGAAAATCACAGAAAAGAAATAGAAGCTATTTAAAACGAGTAGAAATACTAAAACCAATGTTAAAACTCAGTGCATGGTCTCAACAGTAGAAAGATAATGGGATAGAATCAGTGAACTTGAGGATAGATCATTCTATCTGAAAAACAGAGAAAATACAATGAAAAAAAAAATGAAAGTAGGCATAAGGAACTATGTAAGACTAGCCAAAAGAGCTAATAATTTTTACCATCAGAATGACAGAGAGGACAGAGAGAATACAACCAAAAAAGTATTTGAAGTAATAATAGCTGAAAAATTTATAAATGGGTCAAAAGTTACAAACTTACAGATACAAGAAGCTGAGCAAATCCCAAATATAATAAATTCAAAGAAATTTCTGCCAAGACATATCATTGTCAAACTTCTGGAAGCTAGGCCAGGCTATAGCCAAGCATGGTCGCTCATGACTATAATCCAAGCACTTTGGGAAGCTGAGACAGGACTTGGTAAAACTATTTGTAAACTTGAGCTCAGGAGTGGGAGACCAACCTGAGCAATATAATGAGACCTTGTGTCTATGAAAAATAGACAAATTAGCCAGATATGGTGATGCACACCTGTAGTTCCAGATACTCCAAAGGCTGAGACAGGAGGATGGCTTAAACCTGGAAGATCAAGGCCGTAGTGAGCCATAATAGCATCACTACACTCCAGCCTGGGTGACAGAGAGGGACCCCATCTCAGAGCAAAACAAAACCTCTGAAAACTAAAAACAGAGAATAATCTTGAAAGCAGCAAGTGAGGAATGACACATCCTGTACAGGAGAACACCAATTTAAATCTCTCACCTGAAACTGTGGAGGACAGAAGGAA
>NW_012107116.1:0-449 GCF_000951045.1 Mandrillus leucophaeus | reverse complement strand
TGGAAGCAAAATACCTTATTAAATATTTAACAGGACATGGCCTACATATTGCTTAATTGAGATAATCTAATTATAGCAAGCTAATGCACTTGGCTCATCATCATAATGCTCGAAATTATTTACCTGAATTTGGCTTATCCTGACTTTGGTTCCTATGTTGTATTTCTTTTGCAGTTGTTTCACCATAAAATGTCTTTACTTAAACAATTTTTCAATACAGGATCATGAGTGCTTAAACTATATATGTCTAGTTTGAACATGTACATAGAGTAGTATATATAATATACTAGTAGTATGTGTAATACATATATTATATATATATTAGTTTTGTGTGAAAAGACTTGTGGTTCTAGTTGGCACTTCATCTAACAATTTAGTGTGTAAAATTAATACAGATACTTTAAAATGTACACTACTGTGGAATTTACAACAATGTTACAGAAATGAAT
>NW_012107115.1:5001-6225 GCF_000951045.1 Mandrillus leucophaeus | reverse complement strand
AAGCAATTCTCCTGTCTCAGCCTCCTGAGTAGCTGGGATTACAGGCATGCACCACCACGCCTGGCTGATTTTGTGTTTTTAGTAGAGATGGGGTTTCTCCACTTCAGTCAGGATGGTCTCGAACTCCCGACCTCAGGTGATCCACTCACCTTGGCCTTCCACAGTGCTGGGATTACAGGCGTGAGCCACCGCGCCCGGCCTGAGTTGTCTTCCTAATTGTAAGATTTCCTTATATGTTCTGGACATAAGTCATTTAACAGATACATGATTTGCAAATACTTTCTCCCAGTGTCATTTTTTTGCTTTTATTGTTATCTTTTGAGCATAAAAGTTTTAAATTTTTATTTTTTATAAATCTCCCGGGGGTTAAATCTTTTTAACTTTTTTTTTTTTTTTTTTTTTGAGACAGAGTCTCACTCTGTTGCCCAGGCTGGAGTGCAGTGGCGCGATCTCAGCTCACTGCAACCTCTGCCTCCCGGGTTCAAGCAATTCTCCTGCCTCAGCCTCCCGAGTAGCTGGGATTATAGGCACCCACCACCATGCTCGGCTAATTTTTGTATTTTTAGTAGAGATGGGGTTTCACTGTGTTGGCGGGGCTGGTCTTGAACTCCTGACGTCAGGTGATCCACTCGCTTCAGCTTCCGAAAGCTGAGGTGCTGGGATTACAGGCGTGAACCACCATGCCTGGCCAGTTTCACCTGCCTTGAGGGTCGTGTGCTCTCACCTGGCTTCTTTCCCCAGCAGGACGCCTTCCCCAGCACGACCCCTTCCGCAGCACGACCCCTTCCCCAGCACGACCCCTTCCGCAGCACGATCCCTTCCCCAGCACGATCCCTTCCCAAGCACGACCCCTTCCCCAGCACAATCCCTTCCCCAGCACGATCCCTTCCCCAGCACAATGCCTCTGAGATTCATCTGTGTGGTTTGCATGTTTCAGACTCTGTGCTGTCCATTGTGGGGGCAGCGTCCATTGTGTGCTTGTTCCGTATTTCATTTCTTCATTCTCCTGGTGATGGGCATGTTTGTGTACAAGTCTTTGTGTAGACGCGTGTCGTCAAGTCGTTGGGGCCTGTATCTAGGAGTGGGTCATGTGCTGGGATAAAGTCAGTTCTTCACAGTGGCCGTGCCGTTTCACACTCTCACCAGTCCCTATGCACTGTCCGTCTTACGTCAAGTTCTGAAGCTCTGAACAGGCCTTCTCATTTCTCATGTTTGGCCAGGCGG
>NW_012107115.1:0-676 GCF_000951045.1 Mandrillus leucophaeus | reverse complement strand
GGATGGAAAATGGGGCAAGGTGCAGTGTGGCAGGGCATCTCATGGGGACTGTTTGGAAAATACAGAGGGAAGTAGATGCGAGCTTAGAGGGGAGTATCGGTGGCCTGTCGGTAGTCACAACCTGTCAGCACTGGCTCCTTTTTCTTTTGAGATGGAGTCTTGCTGTGTCACTCAGGCTAGAGTGCAGTGGCGTGGTCTCGGCTCACTGCAACTTCTGCCTCCAAGGTTCAAGCGATTCTCCTGTCTCAGCCTCCCAAGTAGCTGAGACCACAGGCTCGCGCCACTGCTCCCAGCTAATTTTTTGTGTTAGAGACAAGGTTTTGCCATGTTGACCAGGCTGGTCTCGAACTCCTGACCTCAGGTGATCCACCCACCTCGGCCTCCCAAAGTGCTGGGATTACAGACGTGAGCCACCGCGCCCTGCCTGCATTGGTTCATTTTCTAGTGACAGGCACGTGTATGAAATCACAGGGAACAGGACTGTAACTCTATGCATTTTGTGTAAAACCAGAAATTATTTGTTGTGACTGCTGGTCTTGTTATAAATGTTACAACCCATTTCCTTGGTGCCACAAAGACTGAGAGTACTCAGGGCCCTCGCCAGTCACTGGGTGCTGGTCTTGGCTTGTCATAGGGTAAACTTGCTCTGCACAATGTGGCTGGCAGAGCGTGTTCC
>NW_012107114.1:1297-2559 GCF_000951045.1 Mandrillus leucophaeus | reverse complement strand
TGAATTGTGGCCAAGAAACTCAGTGTCTTCATGCTAACAGCCTTCTACCAAATGAGGTTGTTATAAGACAAGTTTCTGAAACCTGAAAACATCTGCGGGAAGAAGAAAAGTATTCAATACATTTACTCAAATGTAAATTATATTTTCCCTGAAACTCTCTTTTTTTTTTTTTTTTTTTAAGACAGAGTTTTGCTCTGTCACCCAGGCTGGAGTGCTGTTTTCAGTCTCGGCTCACTGCAAGCTCTGCCTCCGGGGTTCACGCCATTCTCCTGCCTCAGCCTCCCCAGTAGCTGGGATTACAGGCGCCCACCAACAGGCCCGGTTAATGTTTTGTGTTTTTAGTAGAGACAGGGTTTCACCATGTTAGCCAGGATGGTCTCAATCTCCCGACCTCGTGATCCGCCCGCCTTGGCCTTCCAAAGTGCTGGGATTACAGGCGTGAGCCACTGCGTCCGGCCTCCCTGAAACTCTTTATGTTGTACCCCTCCAAAGAAATCAGTGGTTAAATTTTAACCAGAATAGGCCGGGCACTGTGGCTCACGCCTGTAATCCCAGCCCTTTGGGAGGCCGAGGCAGGTGGATCTCCTGAGGTCAGGAGTTCAAGACCAACCTGGCCAACATGACGAAACCCTATCTCTACTAAAAATACAAAAATTAGCTGGTCGTGGTGGTGGGCACCTGTAATCCCAGCTACTTGGGAGGCTAAAGCAGGAGAATCACTTGAACCTGGGAGGCGGAGGTTACGGTGAGCCGACCCCACCACTGCATTCCAGCCTGGATGACAGAGTGAGATTGCATCTCAAAAAAAAAAAAATTTAACCAGAATAGAATTAAGAAATGAAATAATGAACGTGTGTATGAAATATTTTGGTTGGTCTTATAAAAGATTATAGGCCTTTTATAATTTCTTTCAGATTTCTTAGAATATTAAACCTCAAATTAGCAATTTCTTTTAATGCCTCTACATCACTGCCATTTTTTTTTATTGTAGCAGAATACACATAACACAAAAATTACCATTTTAACCATAGTTAAAGTGTAAGATTGATTCACTGTCACTACATTTCCAATGCTGTGCATTGTCATCACTTTGTAGTTCCACATTTCATCACTTTAAAAAGAAATCCTGACCCCATTAAGCAGGCACTCTCCCTATGCCCCTCATCTCAGCCTGTGACATCATTAATCTACTTTCTGTCTGTAGATTCTAACTGGCAATTTTTGTTTTTATTTTCACTTATTTTTTATTATTATTATTTATT
>NW_012107114.1:0-1121 GCF_000951045.1 Mandrillus leucophaeus | reverse complement strand
CCACACACGGTGGCTCACACCTGTAATCCAAGCTGAGACTACAGGCACGTGCCACCACGCCCAGCTAATTTTTTGTATTTTTAGTAGAGACAGGGTTTCACCATGTTGACCAGGATGGTCTCGATCTCTTGACCTTGTGATCCACCCGCCTCGGCCTCCCAACTTGAACCTGGGAGGCGGAGGTTGCACTGAGCCAAGATCACGCCACTGCACTCCAGCCTGGCCAACAGAGTGAGACTCCGTCTCAAAAAACAAAACAAACAAAAACATAATTATCTATACTAGATCCTGATTTATATTGATCTTTGATAGTGAAGGTGGTATTGGAACGTTTCTCTGTGTATTGTTTAATACCCTGGGCTGTATTCGCCTTCTATGAAATTCTCAGTTGTCAAGACCTGTGTCTCAGGAGCTTCCACATGTATTCCATGGCTTGATTTCAGAATTCATGAAAAGGATAAATTAATTTGAATTTTAGTTTTGTGTCATTCCCTACCCAAAGGATCTCAAAGTCACATCTTCCAATCAGTGGCATTAGTTATCTGTCCTGATCATTGGACTCCCAAGTCTTAATAAACACATAAAAAATAAGGGAAAAGCTCTATCTTGAGCGCAGTGAATACTCAATAAGAAGGTATAAATTCTGTAAGGCAAATTGGGTTTTGGCCCATCTGCAGCCAGCGCACAATGTAAACCCCTTTACCTATTCCTAAAATGCTGCTCAGTAATAAATTTCTCTGGCCGGGCGCGGTGGCTCAAGCCTGCAATCCCAGCACTTTGGGAGGCCGAGATGGGCGGATCACGAGGTCAGGAGATCAAGACCATCCTGGCTGACACGGTGAAACCCCGTCTCTACTAAAAAATACAAAAAGTATTAGCCGGGCGTGGTGGTGGGCACCTGTAGTCCCAGCTACTCGGGAGGCTGAGGGAGGAGAATGGCGTGATCCCGGGAGTTGGAGCTTGCAGTGAGCTGAGATCTGGCCACTGCACTCCAGCCTGGGCGACAGAGCGAGACTCCGTCTCAAAAAAAAAAAAAAAAAAACCCCCAAAAAATCAAAGACAAGACACTGAGGCCTGGACAGAGTAGTCCCTTAGCTAGGATGCACAGCATGTAGGATACA
>NW_012107113.1:4847-6424 GCF_000951045.1 Mandrillus leucophaeus | reverse complement strand
GTGTTTATACGTTGTATCCTGTATTAAAGCTAAATCTTGAGTAATGTTAATATTCAGAGGATGGATTCTGGTTAACAAATTTTTTTTTTTTTTTTTTGAGACGGAGTCTTGCTCTGTCAGTCACCCAGGCTGGAGTGCAGTGGCGCAATCTCGGCTCACTGCAAGCTCTGCCTCCCGGATTCACGTCATTCTCCTGCCTTAGTCTCCTGAGTAGCTGGGACTACAGGCGCCCACCAACACGCCTGGCTAATTTTTTGTATTTTTAGTAGAGATGGGGTTTCACCGTGTTAGCCAGGATTGTCTCGATCTCCTGACCTCGTGATCCGCCTGCTTCAGCCTCCCAAAGTGCTGGGATTACAAGCGTGAGCCACCATGCCCGGCCTAAAAAAATCTTACCAAACCATATTAGTCAACTTAGTGAAATGACCGTTAGCTTAGTGATTAACCATTCTTGTACAGGATTATAGATGTGGGGGGTTAGAGTGAGTCTGAACTTGATCCAGGATATCCCTGCCTGCTACCCAGAGTTTTTTGGTCATTTGCCTAATCAAAAAAGTAGAGTACAGATAATGTCATTTGAGAACTCTGGATGATGATGGTTTTGCTTTGTTTTAAGTAATATTCTGTTGAGTCTTAAACACTAGGGGAAGCAGAATTGGCTGGGAGCAGTGGCTCACGCCTGTAATCTCAGCACTTTGGGAGGTCAAGGCAGGAGGATTGCTTGAGGCCAGGGGTTCAAGACCAGCCTGGGCAACAACATGTCAAGACCCTGTCTCTACAAAATATCAAAAAAAAAAATTAGCTGGTCATGGTAGCACATGCCTGTAGTCCCACCTACTTGGGAGGCTGAGGCAGGAGGGTTGCTTAAGCCTAGGAGTTCGAGGCTGCAGTGAGCTATGATCAGGCCACTATGCTTCAAACTGGACAACAGAACAAAAGCCTGTCTCTAAAAAGAAAAAAGAAGGGAAACAGAGTTGTCATACTTATGCATGAAATTTGGATAGTTTTACAGTATATTTGCCTGTTCCATAAATTGGGGGATTATATTGTGACCAAGTTTTTTCTAATTCAAGTTAAATGCTTTGTTTTTAAAAAGAACCGAGCTGAAGCTGCCATGGAATTCTTACAAGAATTAAATAGCGATGTCTCTGGAAGTTTTGTGGAAGAGGTATATATGTACACACATTGTTATGTCTGTGCTGAAATACAATTTTTTAAATAATTAAAAGCCCTAGAAATTTAGAATTTTGAATCTTTTCTTTTTTTTTTGAGACGGAGTCTCACTCTGTCGCCCAGGCTGGAGTGCAGTGGCCTGATCTCAGCTCACTGCAAGCTCCGCCTCCCGGGTTTACGCCATTCTCTTACCTCAGCCTCCCGAGTAGCTGGGACTACAGGCACCCGCCAACTCGCCCGGCTAGTTTTTTTGCATTTTTTAGTAGAGACAGGGTTTCACTGTGTTAGCCAGGATGGTCTCGATATCCTGACCTTGTGATCCGCCCGTCTCGGCCTCCCAAAGTGCTGGGATTACAGGCTTGAGCCACCGCGCCCGGCTTTTTTTTTTTTTTTTTTTTTTGAGA
>NW_012107113.1:0-942 GCF_000951045.1 Mandrillus leucophaeus | reverse complement strand
GGCGGAGCTTGCAGTGAGCTGAGATCCGGCCACTGCATCCCAGCCTGGGCGACAGAGAGAGACTCCCTCTCAAAAAAAAAAAAAGAGAGAGGGAGAATTGGTTATTGGAATTGTTGGGGGTGTATTTGTGGGTTTTATATTTTTTCTCTGTCATGGAAATGTTTAGAATTATCTTTCTTTAACGTTTCTCCTTAATATGACAGACTAAGGTTTCACATCCCTCTTGTCCAAAAGATGTACTTTCTTTCATTGAGACTGCAACCAATGGAAATGCTTGCTTTTCAGTGTATTCTTGACCTGCTTATGTAAACGCAGTTATGTACCTTTGCATTTATTATTTAGTAAGAAAGTTGCTTTATTTTAAGACATTTTCATGTTTTGCATGTTTCCATGTTTGGCATATTTCCATTTGCTTATGTTCATATTTTGCTTTTTTTTTTTTAACAGCACTTTACTACGCTTAGCAGATGTCCTCTGGAATTCCCAGATTCCTCTTTTGATCTGTAGGACATATGGACTAGTTGGTTATATGAGGATCATTATAAAAGAACATCCAGGTAAAATTGTTGAGCATATGGGCTTACTATTGGTTGCTTTAGCTATAATTTTAGAAACTTGACAATTTAGAAAGTCAGTTTTAAATTACGAAGTAAATTTGTAGCAGCACATCTCTAGTTGCAGATTCAAAGTGGCAATCAGATTCAATAGGCTGCAATCTACTCTTTATGTAGCATTATAGAAGGATACAAAGCAGGACATATAACAGGTACAGCTTCTTCATCTTATTAGGAGATCCAGCAACTATGCAAGTACCCAGCTTCTTTTGCCCCCAACCCACATCAGGCATGTATGGCTGTGGAGAGCTAAGGAATGTGGGTCACTCTGACCCATGAAGTTACACCACCTTTCCCCTCTCCCGTCTTTTTTTTTTTTTTTTTTTTT
>NW_012107112.1:0-3386 GCF_000951045.1 Mandrillus leucophaeus | reverse complement strand
TTAGCCAGGATAGTCTCGATCTCCTGACCTCGTGATCCACCCATCTCGGCCTCCCAAAGTGCTGGGATTACAGGCTTGAGCCACCGCACCCGGCCCTATGTCTTCTTTTGAGAAGTGTCTATTTATGGCTTTTGCCCATTTTTAAATGGGGTTATTCATTTTTTGCTTGTGGAATTAAGTTCCTTATAGATTCTGGATATTAGCCCTTTGTTGTATGATGCTTTGTGAGTAATTCCCCCCATTCTGTAGGTTGTCTGTTTACTCTGTTGGTTTCTTTTGCTGTGTGGCAGCTCTTTAGTTTAATTAGGTCCCACTTGTCAACTTTTGCTTTGTTGCAATTTCTTTTGAAGACTTAGCCATGAATTATTTCCTATAGCCCATATCCAGAATGGTACTTTTCAAGTTTTTCTTCTAGGATTATTGTAGTTTGAGATCTTAAATTTAAATCTTTAATCCAACCTGAGTTAATTTTTGTATACAGTGAAAAATATGTGTCCAGTTTGTTGTTGTTGTTGTTGTTGTTTTGAGAGGGAGTCCTGCCCTGTCACCAGGCTGGAGTGTAGTGCACCATCTCGGCTCATGGCAACCCTCTGCCTCCCAGGTTCAAGCAATTCTCCTGCCTCAGCTTCCTGAGTAGCTGGGATTACAGGCACCTGCCACCACGCCCAGCAAATTTTTAGTGGAGACAGAATTTCATCATGTTGACCAGGCTGGTCTCCATCTCCTGACCTCATGATCTGCCCATTTTGGCCTCCCAAAGTGCTGGAATTATAGGAGTGAGCCACTGTGCCCGGCCAACAAGGTGCATTATTAACATCTATAAAGCTCAGGGAAGAGAGCTCTCATCATATTTTTATTTAATTTACAGTTTTTCCCAGAGTCTTTGGAATAGATTCCTCCCTCCATGAGCCAGAGAACTTGCAATGTTCACGGCAGTGTCTTTAAATGTAGCAGTAGCAGCTGTGGGTTGAGAACACAAATCTTCCACTCTCCCTTTTAGAGCCAGCAATTCACGGTGCTCTGTGTTCCTATTCGGCATTGGGTAGGGGCATCTGCGTGCTGGGCACGGCACCAGTGCCCCATGGAGGAGGAAGCCAGGAAGCCCCTTTCTTCCTTCCCTAAAACCTTTTCTTTATGTAGATCCAAGTTTCTAGCCTATATCATTTTCTTCTCTCTGGATAACTTCTTTTAACATTTTGACAGATCTACTGACAGCAAATTTGTGTTTGTATGAGACGGTTTTTATTTCTCTTCACTTTGGAAAGATAATTTTGCTGGATACAGAATTTTAGGTTGGTTAGTTTTCTTGCTTGCTTGCATGGGTTCTGAAGAAAAGTTTGATATGATTTTTATTCTTTTACTAACATGTGTTAGGCCCTACTAAAGCCCAAGGTGGTTAGACTCTGGTGAAACAGTTTCCCTGGGGCAGGCTTTTGCTAAGGAGAACAGAACGCCCTGGGCGTATTTCAAAGTAGTTACTTTCCCCTTCCCTGTGGGGAGCAGGAGGGAATTTTTCTCTGATGTTCACAAGAGCCTCTGGCAGAGCTCTTGGAAGTTCATGAAAGCATAGGGCCCCCTAAGGCTGGGCTCCCTTAAATCTTAATTCTCAAGTTTCTGTACACGGAGCCTCCAGCAATTTGTCACTTACATTTCAGTCCTCCCACTGTGGTTCTGGCCCCGCCGCCAGTCTCCGATCCTGTTAGGCTGGGACTCACTGCCTCTCCAATGGGGGGATAACGGTTTGCCCTGTTAGCCTCAAGTCTCTGGTGGATCTAAGAAAAGTTGTTAATTTTCAGCTTGTTCAAGGTGTTTTTTGTTGTTGTTGTGAGGACAGGAGTGACAACATCCAAGCTGGAAAACAGAAGCCACATCTGGGTTTTGTTTCAAGATATTTTTCCAATTAGAAAGAATGATGCCACACACATTTCCATACACGTCTTTCGATGCAGCTGTGCATGTGTTTCTGTTATCCTAAGAGTGAAATACCTAAGTCCTAAATGTGCTACTTTCTAGAACTAGTATTCAATGCCAAACACAGTATCCCCTCCAGCAGATGAGAGTTCTTGTTGCTCCAGATTCTCTCCAACACTTGGTGTTCTGTCTTTTAAATTTCAGGCATTTTGGAGGATGTGTTATCTTGTTGTGATGTTAATTTGCATTTACATGAATATTAAGAAAGTTGAACACATTCAAGTATTTGCTTTTATAAATTACATGCTTATATCTTTTACCCATTTTTCTTTCTCTTAGTGATTTTTAAGAGCTCTTTACATATTCTGAATGTGAGCCCTCTTTGTCATTATATGTGTTCATAGATCTGTTCCCACTCTGCAACTTGCCTTGTCACTTTCTTAGTGGTGTCTCTTAATAAACAGAAATTCTTAATTTGAATATAGTCTAATTTATCAATTTCTTCCCTTAAAACTATGGCTGTTTGTGAATTGCTTAAGAAATCTGTCCCCACTCACAGTCATAAAAATTGGCTGGGCACAGTGGCCCAGGAGAGCAGCTCAGAGGGGGGGCCCTGTGTATCCCTAAAATAAATGAATAACCCCCCTAAGTCATGCCTTGTCAGGACCCCATCCCACCCCCGCCTCACTGTAAGGGGTTCATGACACCAGCAGGGGTCCCCAGCACCTGAGCTGGACTTGAGGGCTTGGGCCCCAAAGACCTCTCCACCAGCAGCCGTGAGCCTCCCTCTAAGCCGCTCTCCTCTTCCCCACTCTGATGGGCAGGTCCAGGTGCTGCTGTACTTCCTGCAGCTGGAGGCCATCCCTGCCCTGGACAGCAAGAGACAGAGCATCCTGTTCTCCACTGAAGTCTAAAGGCCCCAGTCCATCTCCAGGAGGTGGACAGACAGCCTGGAAACCTCTGGCTAATCAGGCCATCCGTAGAGTAGGAACTAAACCCTCCTGAGATGTCCTTGGGCCACCCCCAAGTGTCGGGTCATCTGCCAAGAGACAGCGACCCAAAGCGGAAGGACAGGTGGCCTGGGCAGATCCCAGCCAGGGCTGGGAGCCCCAGGCTGGCCTCAGACTGTGGTTTTTCCATGCAGCCACCCAAGGGCTCCCCAAGCCAGTGCATCTTAGAGTCCAGGTCAGGCCCTGGGAGACAGGGTGAAGGGAATGGTTTTTTTAAACTTATTGGAGTTTAAAACATTTCTACTGGATCACTTGTCAAGATGTGCCCTCTTCGGGGAGAAGGGAATGTGACTGGATTCCCTCACTGTTGTACCTTGAATAAACACTGCTGCTTCATCCTGTGAGGCAATGGCCCTGTCCCTGTGTGGGTGGGGCCTCTTCCATTTCCCTGACTTAGAAACCACACTCTATTTAGAACAGGGTTTGAGACGCTAAGTCGACACGGGGTAGCGTTTTTACTCCATT
>NW_012107111.1:6866-9113 GCF_000951045.1 Mandrillus leucophaeus | reverse complement strand
GTGGTATAACCCAAGCTGTTATGCTCACTGCAGCCTCAACCTCCTGGCCTCAAGCAATCCTTCCACCTCAGCCTTCAAAGTAGCTGGGAATACAGGTGTGCACCACCGTGCCTGACCCTTTTTTATTTTTATTTTTGTAGAGACAAGGTTTCACCATGATGCCCAGGCTAATCTCAAACCCTTGGGCTCAAGCAATCCTCTGGCTTTGGCCTCCCAAAGTGGTGGGATTACAGGCATGAGCCACCACACCCCGCCATCTATTATTTTTTCTATTGCTTCAGACATAACAAATCTTTGAATTGAAATGTATTAGTTGATATCCACACACTTTCCTGCTTGCTTAGAAGCGGCCTCAAGATCCTCAACACAAACATGACAGAAAAAGGCAAATAAGTAAAACATAGTTCAACATTACTTCTTCTGCAAGTTGAGTCCTCCAGGAGCTGATGCTGAGATGGGTTTGAGATGCCAGAAATTTTCAGCAATCCACACCTATGAAAGGAATGGGATGGGGAGGAAGCAGGATGGGCAGACAGATGTCCATATGTGATGCAGACCCAGCAATTCCTCGGGCAGCCCAGCCATGAGCTCCCGAGTGAGCACTGCCCATCTGCCAGGTTCGCATGCCTCTGCCTCTGCTCACTTGAAATTTGTTGAGAGTAAATCTTAAGTGTTCTCTCTCTCTCTCTCTCTCATACACACACACATGCACGCACAGTAACTATGGGAGGTGATGTTAAACTCGACTGTAGTGATCATTTCACAATTTATGAATATATCAAATTATGTTATTTACTTTAAATTTCAAGTGAGCCCACTGGGTGTGGGCCACCCCGGAAGGGAACAACCTGCACCTGAGGCTGATCCTGAAGCAGGTGGCAGGTACTGTCTGCTCATCACACAACTGCAGCAGGGGCGGCATGTCTTCCCTTAGCAGGGCATCTGGGAGGCCCATCTCCATGACCACCACAACCACCAACCAAGGACAAAAATACTCAAACCAGTTGATCTCATTTCTGCTTGTCAATTACACAAAGTAATTTTTTTTTTTTTAAGAGAATTGGGTAATGCTCGATGTTGACAAGGGCACAGAGAGGCAAGTTCTCTGGATACTTGCTGGTGGGAGTATAATGGATTCAGCGTCTCAGGAAACCAACATAGCAGCATGCGTTCAGAGCCTTAAAGAGCTTTTTATCCTTTCACCTAATAATTTCTCTCTCTAGATCTATCCTAAAGAAATAGTCTTGAGGCTAGACAAATATTTCTTTACAAAGTGGTTTACTATAGCTTTATTTACAAGAGTTAAAATGAAAAAATCTAATTGCCTCGTCATCAGTGATACTCAAATTAATCATAATACCTTCATTTAATAAAATAGCCATTTGAATTATGTTTTCCCAGGATATTTAATAATATAGAGAAATGCTCCCAATGCAATATTAAGTTCCCAATATCATAAAAATATCCATCAAGAGCTGTACTGTCCAATATGGCAGACATTAGCAACATGTGATAATTTAAATTAAAATTATAGTTGTTGACAGATGAATGGATAAAAATATGTCTGTATAGAGAGTGGAGTATTATCAGTCTTGGAAAAGAAGGAAATGCTGACATTTGCAATAACATGGATGAACGGAAGGACATCGTGCTAAGTGAAGGAAGTGAGACATAGAAAGACAAATACCACATGATTTCATGCATATGCAAAATCTACAAAAGTTGAACTCATAAAAGCAGACAGTAGAACAGTGGCTGGTGAGGAAAATGGGGAGATACTGATGGAAGGGTCCAAACTTTCAGTTACAAGGTGAGGAAGGTCTGCACATCTAATATATGCTATGGTTATCATAGTTAATTATACTGTATTGCTTACTTGAAATTTGCTGAGAGTAGATCTTAAGTGTTCTCTCTCTCTCTGATACACACACACATGCACACACAGTAACTATGTGAGGTGATGTTAAATTCTACTGTAGTGATCATTTCACAATTTATAAATATATCAAATTATGTTATTTACTTTAAATGTATACAATTTTGATTTGTCAGTTATACCTCAATAAATCTGGAAAAAAATGTTAAAAAAAGAATTGTAATTAATTAACATTAAACACAATTAAAACTGTAGTTCCTTATTTGTTCTGGCTACATTTCAGATACTTTATAACCACTCATGGCTAGTGGTTCTCATGTTTGACAGCACAGATGGAAGACATTTTCATCATCATGGAAAGTTCTGTTAGA